>NW_020954569.1:77764620-77881734 GCF_900497805.2 Vombatus ursinus | reverse complement strand
ACTATTACTCCTATTGCTAGTGCTTCCTACTACTAGTGCTACTGTTGTGCTTACTACTGTCGCTGCTGCTGCTACTGCAAAGTACTTTAACTATACTATTATATGTGATCTCTGCAACAACCTGTGAGGTAAATACTTTTGTTATCCCCATTTTATGGATTGAGAGATTGGAGCACAGAGAAGCTACATGACTTACCCAGGGGCACATAGCTGACAAGAGTCTGAGGCAGGATTCAAACTCAGGTCTTCTTGTCTCCAAGTCTAACACTCTATCTAAGAAGCTACCTAACTGCCTAGGTTTTGCAACATTCATTTTTTATTCATTTGTGGTTATTGTTCTTTCCATTTATAACAAGGGTTCTTAAACATTTTTTGTGTGTCAAGAATTCCTTTGACAGTCCAGTGAAGCCTTTGGACCCCTAATCGGAATAATATTTTTAAATGCAAAAGACTATCAAGGAAAAAAATTATATTGAAATAGACTTATCTAGACATATTTTTTAAAGTTTATGGATCCCAGGTTAAGAATCCATCACTGGCATAGCTATAGTTATTGTGAATATTGTCTCCTTGGCTCTACTTACTTCACTTTGCATCCGTTCATGAAGGTCTTTCCATGCTTCATTGTATCCATCATATTCCCCATTTCTTACAATTCATGTAATATTCCATTACATTTATGTGTCACAGTTTGTTTGGCCATTTCCCAATTTGCTGGGCATCAACTTTGTTTCCAGTTCTTAGTGATTACAAAAAGTGTTGTTATTAATATTTTGGTGTATATGGAATCTCTTTTTTCATCAAGCCATTTAACCTCTTGGTGCCCCAGTTTTCTCATTGATAAAATAAAGGAGTTGAACTATGATCTTTAAGATACTCTCCAATTCCAAATCCTCAAAATAAGCCTCTTCCTTCTATCTCAAAGCTAAACTTTAGGCCATTGTGCATTGAGTACCTTGACCAGAGTTGTTTATAGTATTACTAAAAGCTGAGATTTATATATGGTTTTAAAGTTTGCAAAGAATTTTGCATCTGTAATTTCCCTTGAGCCTCAAAACAACTTCATTTAACATTTATAGATGAGGAAACTGAGGCTGAGGAATATTAAGTAACTTACTTATGGTCATAGAGCTGGTAAGCAGAAGGGGGATTTGAATGAGGTCTTCCTGACTCCATGTTCAGCTTCCTATTTAGTGTTTTCACTAGATAATATTGTGGAAGGAGACTTTCTGGAGTTGTGCATCTTATATGAATTGAAGATCTAATTTAATTTATTTATAGTCGGCACAGGCCTATTATCAAAGGACCACATTTTAGGTAAATAAACAATTAGTTCTTAGAGGTATGACCAGAGCATTATTCATTCACTTGCTAAGTGTTATTCCCTGGGTCTGACTTGGGAAAGGTAGGAAATGAAGCATATAGATGCAAAAACATAGGAAAAGTTTTATCATCAAAATTAGTGCCAGTGTATGAATAAGTATAATAGGGGACTGTCTCTAGACAGCATGAATTCCAAGGTAAAAGAAAAGCCTACCATTTCCACCCTTTCCCCAAATCCATTTACCTCATCTAGCTGATATGGAGCTTTTTTGATTGGCTTAGGTGTGCATTAAAATGGGCAGCTAGGTGGCACAGTGGATAGACTGCTGGCCCTGAAGTCAGGAAGACTTATCTTCATGAGTTCAAATCCAGCCTTGCTGGGTGACCCTGGGCAAGTCACTTAACCCTGTTGGCCTCAGTTCCTGATCTGTAAAATGAGCTAGAGAAGGAAATGGCAAACCACTCCATTATCTTTGCCAATAGAACCCCCAATGGAGTCCAAGAGGCAGACATGACTGAACAACAATGCATTAAAATGCAAGGGATCCAAGAAGTCTTAATATTTTATTATTCATATATTAATGTGAATGAATTTAAGATATTTGCTTGAGAACAGGTTTTTATAGAGAGTAGAAGGGAAAAAAGGAGTAATGATAGGGGAGCTGCCAAAAAGGCACAAGCAGAGGAGACTGGAGATCAACTTCTCCTATATCACAATTTCACATATGGCTGGCTTTGCGAAGGCTTGTAATTTCCCAGAAAATGAAGTACAATCTATTAAGTTATATCCACAACGATGGAATGGAGTGGTAACTTTGGCCACCTACTGTTCCATCTATGGCTTCCACTGCAAGATATTCTTCTGGGAGATTTCCTGAGACAAAAGCCGCTAAGATACACATGTGGTTTGAATAGCAAGTCCAAGTGCTTTGTCACATTCAACTTCTCATCTCCCAACCAAAAAAGAATCTTAGGGACTTCTAAAGTGTCTGGTGACTTCTCTAGGCTTTATTGTTTGTCCTTCATTCTCAAAGGGACCATGACAACAGGAAGGTTTCAGTTTCCCATTCAGTGATTAAGGCTAGGTAAGAAATGAAGCAAAGAAATGAGGTGTGGTCCTTGAGAAAGAAATCTAGCAGGTAAACCCCAAGATATCTTTTGAGGTTTTAGCAATCAAAATTTACATTCCTGAAGAGGCAGCTCATTCCTTCAACAACTATATACTGAGAGCCTGCTTAATACGTGCTTGGCACCATTCCATTTGCTGGATTGGAAAGTGAAAGTATTTTAGATCATGCCTCCCATCTACCCTCTGGGAACTTTTCATCTTACTGAGGAAATAAAACTAAGAACAAGATAACCTATAACCAAATGACCAAATGAACTATAAAGAGAGTAAGTACTATAAATGCTTAACATCTCTGTAATCCAGGAAGGCTTCATGGAAGAGGTGGTTCTTAAGCTGGGCCTGGAAAGAATTGAATCAGCAGAAAGGAGAAAGGAATAAAAGTGATTAACAATGACAATAATAATAATGGTAATAACAATGGCAATAGTATTTACATAGCATTTTAAGATTTGTAAAGCATTTTACCTATGTTATCTCATTTGATCAAAAAGATAAGAATGGGTGCCTTCTTGACTTTTTACAGAAAGGGGGATGAGCATGAGTGGCTTGCTGCTTCTCAAGTCTTCTCTTTGCCTGGCCAGTGAATCACAGAATTCACAAGAGAATGCCAAAGTCATCTAATTTGTTAATTTTTCTTGTCTCCTTTTCAAGATTGTCCAACCTCCCCCCATCCCTGAATCAACATCTCTTTGATGAAGATAGAGATTTTTCACTGAACTCAAGAGTAAACTGCTCTGTTTCTGATTTCCTACTTCATGTTGTTAGATTACCAAGGACATATTACATAAATCAATCAAAACTAAATGAGATGTAAAACTTAAATCCATCAGAGTAGATTTATTTGACATGAAAAATTAGGTATGTGAACAAATTGTAAACAAATTAAAGAGGACATGAACAAGTCAGAACATTCAGATCAATTTATTAAGATTCAGGAAGTTTTCCAAACAAATTAAAGGCACATACATGACTAAAGGCTTCCCATACCTCTTGGGATTTAAGATTTATATAATGTAAGGTATTATGAAGCTAGTAGTTCTGACCTCACCAAAATGTGCTAAGTGAGCAAAATAAGCAGCTGAATTAACTGTGACAGTGTAAAAGATTTGGCTGTTAGGATTATATAATATCTATTATGGAATTAAATCACCATATCTGATGAGATAGGAAAGGAAATGAGGCCATCAGTGAGCCTGGATATGTTCACCCCAGTGCATCCTCAGAGATCTCATCAGGCAAAGTGATGACTTCCATACGAACCTATTAAATGAGCCATAAGTAAGATGGGGAAACCAAAGTTTTGCCCAGAGTACAAAATTTTAGAGGATAAATAATTTTAAGTAATTATTTTTAAAGAATGTTCAATTTTTCTGTGGTTACTTTTATATTTTGATGTCAACTTGACTCCATCAGCAGGGTAGAAACTAATCAGCACAAATAATTAGTTCAAGAAGGGAAGCTATTGGATGGCACTGATCCTTCTCTCTAACCTCTATTCTGAGGTCACAAACCAGGTGAACTCCCTGACTTGGCCTCACCCTGCTCTTGCCTGAGCCTCTTCAAGGTTAGTTTAAAGATGCATTTAGTGCAGTTAGGGACCTTAGAAGTCATCCAGTTCAATCTCCTCATTTCATGGATGAGCAAACTGAATTAAAGAGAAGCTTAGTGACTTACCAAAGGTCACACAGGAAACAGTGCCAGGGATGGGATTCCTGCTCAGGTCCCATGACTCTAAGGTCACTTTGCTTTCCTCTGCAACATAGGTTTCCTACCACTTCTAACTTGTCTTTTGTTTATTGTTCTCTTTCTCTGTTGTTTACCTCCAACCCACTTGGAGACTAACTAAAAGAAAGATAATTTATTAATATAGGACAGACATAAAGAGGACATATGACATGTATACAGTTCAAAGGGCTGAATCTTCTCCAACAGGTACTGAGTCATTCTCAACTTAGCACAGCTTCTACTCTTTCAACTGGTTCTTCCTTACAGAAGAACTGTTCAAAAGTTTAGTCACCATAATTTAATTATTATGAAGACTAGGAAGAAGAGGGAGTGTGATGTAGCATGAAGAACATGAGATTTGGAATCAGAAGACCTGAGTTCAAATACTGATGATACTGAACTACTTGTGTGATGCTAGGACTGACATGATACCTTGAACACAAGAGGTACTTAATAAATGTTTATCAAATTGAATTTGGGCAAGTGACTTTTGGTTTGCTTGTTTTTGAACTTTTTTTTTCAATTGACAAACATTCATTTTATCTTCTTCCTACCTTCCCTCCACCACCACCACCATGCCATTGGGAAAAAAAGAAGAAAACAAAACTCTTGTAATAAATATGCATAGTCAACCTGAACAAATTTCCATATTGGCCAAGAAAAACTAGAGAAAAAAACAAGAGAAAGAGAACACTTCCTTTTATAAATTTTTTGACCACTTATCCCTTGGGCAATGGCTCTTATTCTCATAAATTTGAATAAGTTCCTTATATACATGAAGCATCTTGCCACCTTGACTTCCACTGTCTAAAGTCCAGGTATGTTACATGGAATATGTTCCACATAATATACCATGTTATGTGGAATAATATTCCATTACATTCACCCCATCCCAAGGTTCTCTAGTACTCTTAAAGGTTTGGGATGTCTAGGCTCCCTGCCAATGGCTCCAAGCCCCCACCAATTGTATTCTTTGAGGGTGAGTCCTTTACACCCCAGTTCAATTTAACCACAGTCAGATTATTATTATTTACAAAGGAATATTTTCTTCAAAGAAATAATGATAAATACACAAATTTACTTCCTAAGATGTGGGGGGCTGAATTCACTCCCTCTGTACCATCTCAGTCTCCAAGGAAGGGAAGGAAATTAGGTTGATAGTTTAGTTTATTTTCTGTATAGCACAGACTCAGTTCTATGCTCAACCCAACCCCACTCTGGGCTCCTTAAGCATGTGCAAAGCAAGTCCACATTACAAATATATATTGGATTATTTACTCAGTTTTGCTGGGTAAGTTATTTTTGGATGTGTAAGTCTATATCCTTTGCCTTCTGAAATATTGAATTCCAAGTTCTTTGATCCTTTATGTGATGCTAAATCATGCGTGTGCCTGACTGTGGCTCTATAGTGTTTGAATTCTTTCTAGCTGCTTGCAGTACTTTTTCTTTGATCCGGAATCTCTAGATTTTGACTCTGATGTTTCTGAGACTTTTTATTCTGGGGTTTCTTTCAGTGGGATGACCAGTAGATTCTATTTCCATTTGCCTTCCCTTGTTCTAAGAGATCTGGGCTGTTTTCTTTTATGATTTCTGGAAACATGATATGTAGGCTATCTTTTTGGTCATGGCTTTCAAGTAGCCCAATGATTCTTAAATTTTCTCTCCTTAATCTATTTTCCAGGTCAGTTGTTTTTGCTACGAGATATCTTATATTTTCTTCTATTTTTTTCAGTCCTTTACCTTTATTTTAATATTTCCTGTTTCTCATGGAATCATTAACTCCTATTTGGTTCATTCTAATTTTCAGTGATTTTATTGCTTGGTAAAGGTTTTGTACTTCTTGTGCCAAGTTGTTAATTTTCTTTCCAATTCTTTTTTCTATAGCTCTTTTTTTAATTCTTGCTTCATCTCTGCCAGGAATTCTAGTTGACCTTGCAGCTAACCTTTGTTTTCCTTTGAGGTTTTACAGTAATTTTCTTCTTCTTAGTTTTTGTCCTAAGCATCCCTGTCACCATTATAGCTCTTTATAATGAATTTTTTTTCATTTTCTAATTATTTCAGTCTATTTCTGACTTCAGACTTTATGTTTGAGTTAGGCCTTGAATACTTCTAGAGGGAATATCTGGGCTGAGTTTGTCTTCTTGGACAAACTTTTGTTGTTTTCTCTATGTATGGAATGTTGCATTATTTGTAGATAAGAGGAACAACTCTGTCTGGGGACCTATACGTTTTCAATTCTTTCAAAGTCATTTAATCCAGTGCAAAGTCTGATCACTACCCTCCTAGATCAAATTCTGCAAATTCTTGACTTGTTTGCTTTGGAGTTCCAGAGATTGTTGGTACACTCAAAAATATCAAGTAGTTGAAAAACTGCAAGTTCAGAGTGAGAGAAGAATAGGTTCTCTGTTGGTCAGGCTGCCCTGGTTATTCCACTATAGGCTTTAAACTTGACTAGAAACTGGAATCTAGGTCCTGTTCTGTTCCTGGGGTCAGAACCAGACAGTTATTATTTGCTTTTGAAGTTGCTCTTCATTCAGTATATTGCATAGGGCCTGTGACCACTCCTCACCTTGGAATGCCACTCCTAGGTGATCATTCTTTCCTTAATCTACCCTGGATCTGTGATCCAGAACAAGAGAGTGAGCAATAGAGCTGTCAATTGGAACCAGTTCTGAATTTTACATGAGGTTGGCCCCTCTGTATGAAACTGGCACCTCTTGTTGCCAGGGTGCATAGCTTCAGTCTTCTTTCAGTTCTTGCAACACTGGAATATTCTGGACTGTGCACAGCTAGTTAAACCCATACCCACTGTCTATAGACCTCTCTGTCTGTCCCCCTATAATGATGTAGGTTGGAAATATGACTCATTGTGATTTTTTCTTTTGATTTCCTTATCAGGACTTAATCTGGTATATTTTCTAGATTTTTGGGGGGAGGAATTATATTGGAGAATTTGTCTACACTTCATCCTGCTACTCTGCCATCTTTGCTGTGCTGTCTTCCTCATATATCATGGAAATTGAAACTTTATCAGAGGAACTTGTCACAAAGATTTTTCCTCTAGTTGATTGGCTCTGGATTTGAAGTCAGGAAGACTTGAATTAAAATCTAGCCTCAGACACTTATTAGCTACATGACCCTGGGCAAGTCACTTAACCCAGTTTGCTTCAGTTTCCACATCTGTAAAATTATCTGGAAAAGGAATTGGCAAACCACCCCAGTATCTTTGCCAAGAAAACCTCAAATGGGGTGATGAAGAGTCAGACATGAATGAAATGACTGAACAACTATCAAAAGTGTCCATTTTATCTTCTGTGATTCTCTCCATTTCTTGTTTGGTCTTGAACACTTCTTTTATCTTCATATATGAAACAAAATTTCTTCCTTGCTCCTCTCATTTGTTTATTATGTGATCTTTTATATTTTAGTCATGTATCTTTATGTCTTGGTATATAGCGTGAAGTGTTGGTTTAAATACAATTTCTGCCATATTGCTGTCTTCCCAGAGTTGTTTGTTGGTGACTCTTTACTCAAGTAAGCTGCAATATTTGAGTTTATTAAACACCACTACTGGGTTCATTTTCTTCTGTATATTATATGCCTAATCCTTTCCACTGATAAGCTTCTCTATTTTTTAAACCCATACCTAATTGTTTTGATGATTCCTTTGCATTATGGCTTGATATCTGGTGCTTCTGGGCCCCCATTCTTTCCCCTTTTTCCCCATCATTTCTTGGAGATTCTTTATCTTGTTCCTGTAGATAGATTTTGTTATTCTTTAAAATTTTTAAAGTAATCCTTTGGTAGTTTGATTATTATGGAATTGAATAGGACAATTAGTTTAGAGAACATTATCATTTTTATTATACAGTCTTGCCTAGTCATGAGCAATTACTATTTCTCCAATAGTTTCAATTTGTCTTTATTTCTATAAAGAAATTTTTGTAGTTGTATTCATATATTTCCTGTGTGTATCTTGATAGGCAGGCTCTTTAGTATACAGTTATTTTAAATGGATTTAAAAAATGTTTCTTGCTGTTAGATTTTGCAGGTAACAGAAAAACTCTGATGGTTTGGATGGATTTATTTTATATCCTGTAATTTTGCTGAAGTTAGTAATCATTTTCATTAATTTTTAGTTGACTCTATAGGGTTTTTAAAGCAAACTTTAAAATCTTCAAAAACTGATCACTTTGTTTCCTCTTTGCTTATGCTTACGATTTCAACTTCATTTTTTATCTTAATGCTTTAATCAGCATTTCTAGCACTATATCAAATAGTGCTGGTGATAATGAATACCTTTGTTTTATACCTGATCTTATTGGAAAGGGCTCTAATGTATCTTCATTACATATGATATTGGTTCTTGATTTCAAAGAAATATTACTTACCATATTAAATAACGATCCAGTTATCTTTATGTCTTTAGTGTTAAAAAAAAACCAGAAATGTGCATTGCATTTTGTCAAAAGGGTGTTTTTTGTTGTTGTTGCATGTATTGACATAATCATATGATTTTTATTGTTATGGTCTATTAACTTAATTGATTTTCTAATCTTGAAGAAACCCTTCATTCCTATTATAAATCCAATTTGGTCAAATTGTATAATCTTTTTGATATGTTACTGTAGCCTCTTTGTTAATATATTGTTTAAAACTTAAGCATCAATATTCATAGGAAATATTAGTCAACAGTTTTCTTTCTCTGTTTTGACTTTCAAGTTGAAGTATCAATACCATATCTGTACTATGGAAGAAATTTAAAAGGATGCTGTTTTTTCCTTTTTTGCAAAAAAAATTATCTAACATCAAATTAATTATTATTTGAATGTTAGTGTAAATCCTAGGATTTTTCTGCTTGGGAATTTATTTATTTATTTTACTTAAGATTTCAGTTGTATTGGCATATATTTGGGCTAAATAGTTTCTAATTATTTCCTTTATTTCATTGTTGTAAATTATCCCTTTTTATTTTTGATGCTGGTAATTTTTTGTTGTTGTTGTTATAAAGTTAAATTAGCTAATTTTATCTAGTTTTTAAAAAATCTCAGTCTTACTAATTTGATGAATTTTTTTACTTTCATTTTTATTAATCTCTTTGAGTTTCAGAATTTCAATTTTGACATTTATTTGGAGTTTTTAATTTGTTGATTTTCTACTTTTATTTACTTCTTAAATTCACTGATATGCTTGTAGCCTATTTTATGGATGAAAGTATTTAGGGTCAAAAATTTTCCCCAAGGACTGCTTTGGTTGTAGTTTACAAAGTTTGATATGTTGTCTCTCATTTTTGTCATTTTCTTTGATAAAATTTTTCTATTGATTTTTTTTTCTTTGCTACACCAATTCTTTAGGATTAATTTATTTAGTTTAGTGCTTCAGAAGTACTTTATAGGGCATTTTTTTATTGTATTCTGGTCTGTCAGGATGTATTTAACATTCTACTTTTCTACATTTGCTTGTAGACCCTGATACATGATCAATTTTTGTAAAGATGCCATTTGCAGCTGAGGAATATCCATATATTCCTTTCTATTCCCATTCAGTAATTATCAGAGATCTCTTGTAGCCAACTTTTCTAAAATTCTATCCAATTTATTAACTTCTTTTGTTTATTTTTGGCTAGGTATGTCCATTTCTGAAAGGAATAAATTGAGGTTCTTCCCCATCAGAGTTTTACTATTTCTTTTTCTTGCAATTTATTTCACTTTTCTTTGAAGTATTAGGTTCTATGTCATTCAGTACATGCATGTTAAGTTTTATATTAATTCATTATCTATGGTGTCTTTAAGTGTAAGGTAGTTTCCTCATTTATCTTTTTAACCAAGTCTGTTTTTACTTTTGCCTTGCCAAAGATCATGATTGTTACCCTTGCTTTTTTGAGTTCAGTTGAAGCATAATAACTTTTGCTCTAGCCTCTCATTTGATCTCTGTGTGGGAATCTTTATGTTTTAAGTGTTTCTTGTAAACAATATATTATTGTGCTCTGTTTTCCTTTCTGCTGTAGTACATTTTATGGTTTAATCAACACCATTCTTTTTTAATGATTATTAATTGTGTATTTCCATCCATTTTATTCTCAAATTCCTCTTTGTCACCTGCTTCTCTCTTTACAAAGAAGAAGGTGATGTGTGAGGAGTGTTTACAACACTAGTGATATATGTTGATGCATTCTACTTCTCCTACCCTACCCTCTTCTCTTTCCTTGCTCAGACACCAATCACAAGTTCTTACTCTTTTCTCCTTTTAAATCCTCTTCATGATTTACTTTATGAGATTCAACTTTGTTTTGCTTATGCCTGTTGCCCTATTGAGCTGAATACATTTCTATTCCAAACTGTTTATGTGTTTGTGTGTATTTCTACCTTACCTGTGTTCTGAGTAATGTGAGATTTAAATAACACCTGCTCTTTCCCATTTCTTTTTGCTTGTTTGTATGGTCTTCTACTTGCCCAAGCAGATTTTGTGAGAAAGAAAGTTTCTGTCTTTCCTCTCTTTTTCCTCTGATATATTCATTTTCTTTCCCTTTTCTTTCTTCTTTTTAGATCATCAAAACAAACCAAAGCAAATTCTGGCACCTAGATATATTTAGATGAAGGAAGGCAGAGTAGTATAATGGAAAGAGCACTTGGAATCAGAGGACTTAGGTTCAAATTCTGACTCTGATACATATTGCCTTGTGTGACCACAGGCAAGTCACTTATTCTCTCTGGTCCTCAGTTTCCTCATCTGTACAATAAAGAAAGTGACACTAGACAGCCTCTGATGTCCTTGCTAGGTCAAATATATGATCTTATGAACCCTGGAAGAGATGTTAGACTTTAGGAACAAGGTTATATAACAAGGAGCAATTCTAGGAGTCAAAGATCCCAAGACAGTTGCCCTGTGAACCCCACAAAACTACCTCTTGGGGAGGGTCAACTTTGTCTCAGAGTAGTTCTCCCAGTGTGTGGAAAGGCCTCAGAATCCTTTCTCAGCTATCATGCATGCATGGCCTTTGTGCAAGTCCCAGGTTTGGACAATGTTTCAAGATGGGTTAGATGGATAGCTGAATCCATACTTATCAGGTGTAGTTATAACAAGGGATAGGTAGCTCATCCCCCATAGAGACCATTCCATGCCCTGGCTATAAAGATTATGACTTTTGACAAGTCCTCCCCCTAAAACAACAACAACAACAAAAAACTTGTAAAAGAAATAAAAGGCCCCAACCATTTTGGAGAGCAATCTGGAATTATGCCCAAAGATTTATTAAACTGCTATACCCTTTGACCCAGCAATACCACCATTATATTTGTTTCCCAGGGTGATCAGGGGAAAAGGAAAAGAATCTACATGTTCTCAAATATTTATAGCAGCTCTCTTTGTGGTGGCAAAGAACTAGAAATTGAGGGGATGCCTGTCAATTGAGGAATGGCTGAGCAAGTTGTGGTGTACAATCATGATGGAATACTACTGTGCTATAAGAAATGATGAGCTTGCTGATTTTAGAAAAATGGATAGATTTGCATGAAATAATGAAGAGTAAAATGAGCAGAACCAAGAGAAAATTGTATATAGTAACAGCAATATTCTTTTAAGAACAACTTTGAGCCACTAAGTCATTTTGACTATGAAAAATACCCAAATTAACTACAAAGGACCTATGAAAGAAAGTACTATTTGCATCTAGAGAAAGAGCTGATAAATAGAAGTTATGGAATGATTTTATACACACACATATGTATGTGTGTGTGTGTGCCTAATAGTAGCCATCTCTAGGGTGCTGGGGGGTAGGGAAGAAAAAAGGGAAAAAAGTTATATGATAACTTTATTATATATTTAAAAGGAATAGCAAGTTGTACATAATAGATTTGCAGTTTCATGCGCAATCATCTTTTTATGTTATTTGAAATGCTTGTTTTATTTCACAAATTAAAAAAATAATTTTAAAAAAAGAAATAAAAGGAGAAGAAGAGGCAAGTGAGTGTGTGATAATCTGAGGGGAACCCTGGGGAGTGGGGTTTGCTATGATATGGAGCCAGTGGAGGTCTGTGAGGCTTAAGGACAGAGTCTGGGGGAACTGTTCTACTCTACCTGTACCCTGGGACAAAGTCTTGATTGCCACACTCTATTTATGGTGCTATAAAGCTATGTGAAATAAAGGGAATAGACCATATGGTCTACAATGGTTCTCTCAGCTCTAACATTCTATGACTCTGTGGTCCATTTTGGCATTTTTTACTTGGGGCATGGTGATACAGGGTGACAGCCCTGACTCTGTGCTTATCTCAAAGATTCTTATCCTGTGCTGACCTTTCAGTGAATAGTCAATAACTCTGTTTTCAGTGATACAGAGAACCCCTTTAGTATGCTCCATATACCTATGTTATTCTTGGTGCTTGATCTTATCAATGTACAAATGTCAGTATGACTTAGTCCCCAGATTAAAATATCTCAAGGTATCACACACTAATCAGGATCAATTCTGGGTTAGATAGATTAGGGCTAATAAAAACTGACAGAAAAAAAATCAGACTTATTGACCCACTAATACTTGATAAGAAAGCACCAGCTGAGTGTGGTTGGGGGAGGACAGAGAAAAATCCAGGAGAAATTTAAAAGGAGAAAAAGATGATGGCAGTAGTTTGAAAGTGAACCAGTGTTCCCATGGTAAAAAGTGGCAGGAGTAGCATGGATTGATGAGATTCAATAGGGATGGAGTTAATCCTCAGACCTTGCAGGTATAGAGGACTCTATCAAAAGAATAACAATGAAAATGTGCTATTTGTTTGGTATGATTTAAGTTAGTGACCCACCCTCAGTAGAATGAGTTCTAAGTTGTTTATCTAGAACAGAATGTGGCCGATTCATTCACTTTCTTCTCAAGCCACTGATTACCAATAGCAGATAGTTTGTCCTTTGTGAAGATGGGGCCATAGGGCCGTGAAATAGAGTTGTTCACTTGCTCACAGAGGGATTGAGCCTCTAACTTCAGGCTAATGAGCTCAATGATCTAACCACCTCAACACTGCATCTGATTTCAGGGCTTAGGGAGAAGGACTCTATACTAAAGCATGACAACTTGATGTAACTCAGTACACATGGAAGTATCTACACAGAGAGACTTGGAGGGAAAATAGCAAGTCAGCTTAATTTACAGTTTACAGTAACACAAAATAATATAGAATAAGAGGGAAATATTGCAAGGAATAAAAATTATTCATTTCCTAAACGTAGCAGGGTTTCTTATTTCACTGTCCCAATTATGTCAGATTCCTGTCAGTTAAAGGGTACAAGCAGGAATGTGTATTCCTGGGTACCAGTCTTGTCCCCATTTCCTATGTCTTGTCTGGCAATATTTTGCTTACACATCTTTGTCTATTGCAGTTCAACACATAGCCAGTTTTGATGCCCAATTAAATTTGACCACAGAACTTGAGGGAATTACATGTGAGTGCACTTTTGAGGCTGTTTCATAAGTGGAAGAAACAGGAATGTTTAACTTGGGGAAGAGGAGACTTGGGTGTTTTTTTGGGTGGCGAGGGGCAAAGTGTCATGATAGCTGTTTTTGATGGGCTATCTCATGGAAGAGGGTTAGACTTGTTTTACCTGGAGGCAGATGGCAGACCTAGGAGCAGCGCTACTGCTCACCCTTCATTCCTAAAGAGGACCAATGAGGGGGATGTCTTGACTTGCTTGACTTGGATTGAGGTGAGGCAGGGCTGTGCAAAGGCATCAGCCTCACTCTCTCCTCCAGAGTCATCAAAGTCCAGCGGCAAGACAAAGGTCAAGACAACTGGTGATGGCCCATGATGCAGTGGATGACCTTGGCCTTTCTAAATTAAGGTCTTTCCTAAGCGTCAGTTTGTCAGAGGTAATGGCCATTCAATGACCAAGGGCTAGGTAAGAATTGAGATAGATGATGGCCTAATTTACTACCACAAAAATTTTCAATCAGGGAGGGGAAGATCCTCAAAGTTTCTGGCTAGAACATAAAACAATCGATGTTTATATTCATTCTCAACTGTTAAGTGGGTGAAAGTTGCAAAGAGGGATATAGGCTTGATTTTTGAAAAGACTTCTTAACCAATAGAGCTGCCCTAAAGTGGAATGGATTGCCTTGGATAGTAATGACTTCCCCCTCACTGGAGGTCTTCAAGAAAAGACTAGATGACCACTTGTTGGGTATGTAGTAGAGAAGCATTTTGTACAGCATTATGCAACCTCTGAGATTGCTCTCAACTCCTCTGAGAGTCTGTCAACGTTTGGCTATACATTGTTCCATCAATCCTAACTCAAATTTAAAGGCATAGTTCACCTTGATGCCAATGAAGGGGGGCTGGGGGAGTAGTATAACTGCTTAGATTTTTCATGTCAGAGTCCTTTTCAGGCCCTGTCTCCAGTGCCTTTTGTTCTGCCCCCCTTCCTCATCTTTCTTGTAATCTCTATCTTCTTTCTCCAGTCTGTGCCACGGGCCTTGTTTTTCTCCTATTTCCACTCTATACACTTTTAAACCATCAGCTTGCATCCCTCGTGCTCTTTTCTGTTGCTCCTCAAAGTCTTTTTAATTTTTTTGTTTGTTTGTATTACAACCTGGCCTTCCTTCTACATTAGTTTCTTTTGGCTTTATGTTGCCCAAAGGGTTATGCATTATTGCATCTTCAGGACATTATCTGCTCATACCTGGCTCAGCTCTTGTTTTCTTCTCCTCCTTCCTCCCTCCCCCTTCCCCCCAGCTTGGACCCACTTCAAGTTACTATTTTACAATATCACCTCCTAGACCACAGAGTACACATTGCATTTTAAAGGCAATTTCTATTAGCTTCCATTACTCATATACCTAAAGTGCTAGAGTACTCCCTCCCGCACTTCTCATCCTGTTTTATGTTTAGTGATGTCTTTCCAGAAGTCTTCCACAGAGGATCTGACAGGTGGTAGCTGGGCTTTTGCTAATATGTTTAATACCTCATTGGTAGCATAGCAGCACTGGGTTGCTCATCTGTTGCTCTTATCTGGCTGACTCACCTCCTTTTCTGGTCAGACGTGGTAATTGGTAATAAAAAAAGGGGGGGGATTTTATAGTGAGAAGTAGCTCATGATCATGAGAGCACTGTGCAGTTTCCCAAATTCAATTCACCCCAGTCTCTCTCTCCTATTCAATTCTGGATCCAGCTCATTACAAATCTGTAGTGCCTTCTTCTGACACATACAAGTATGTATGTAAATATATATGATTAACTAAATAGGTATTATGTAGGTACTCATACATTACATATGTATATGTAAACATACACATGTATATGCATATTTTATATAGCCTATCATATACATATGTGTATATGTATATACATATATATTTGATTTTGTCCAAATGCCTTTTTTCACTTTTAAATTACATTTTTAGTTGTATCAATTAAAAAGCATCTGCCCTCTGCCTGTTGCCAGTTCAGCTCTTCCTCACTATATGATAATCACAGGAAAGGCCACCAAAAAGGAATATTGAGTAAACTGATTTATTGAAGCAAATAATAAAGAGAAATCAGAGAAGTTCTACTGATTAGAATATATCAGAAAAAAATGAAAGAGTGAATGAGTTCTTCAGCTGGGTGTTGGGATATTGCTCCTACTATACCCTGACTTAGAGACCCTTGGAAATATGAAGGTGGGATTGAGTAGTCTATCATGATATGTGGGAACTCAAACTTGCAGGGGACCTACTTGGTACGTAGTTAAATATTCCTGGAATAATACCAGATATTTGGTATGAAATGGGGAATTAGTACACTTTCTATTCTTTATAACCAGCCAGTCATAATTTGCATAAAATTCAGCAAAAAAGATTGAACAAAGTATAGAAAGTATCCAGAAGAAAATTATAACTATATTCGCAGAACTAGTTTGAAGGTTCAAATTCAGATAATCTATTTTTGTAATAGCAATAGCTAAAAGAATCACCTATCTATTGCCTTTTATGGCAAAGAAGCTACCTGATGGGGTTGGGATCTAGGCTCCAGAAAGGAAAAACCTGGGACTTTCCCACAAGGCCAAATCTCTGGCATTCACCTGAGGCTATAATCTGGCATTCACCTGAGGCTATAATCAAAGGGCATTCGTTGTGGCTACACCCAATCTCCCCTCCATTGTCTTACCTCCCTATGGTCCCTGGCCATTTCCCACCCTTAATCCTAGCTAGGCTCCATTCTCCCTTGGCCACAAGGTCCAGGGCCCAGGAGTTCTGTTCATCCCAGCTTACTTACTGGCCACTCCTAGATCCCTCCCACAGGTTTTCTGTATATAAGGTCCATCTTGTCTCCATTAAGATGCTCAGATTCCTAAAATCTAGCCAATGCTTAGATTCTTATAATCTAGCCACAGCTACTAATGTTCAGACTCCTTAAGAGTTTGCCCAATATGATGGATGTTCTATTAAACCTTGTCTTTGGCTGAAAGAAAGCTTGGGTCAAATTCTTTCAGGCAGGACTCACGTATTGTGATTTTGGGGTCCTAGGACCCCTGAACCCCTAAACTGCATCACTACCCATAATTCCAGTTAGGTTAAATAAATAAGACTTGGTCGGATTGGAGTACTCAAGGCTTAGGCTGTTGTTATCAGCTCTGGGAGCTTTCTGATGCTTGGCTAGTGGGTAATATGGGCAACTTCTAGCAATGGAGCTTTACTCAGTTCAATCAACTCAAGGCGTCCTCAGTGTCTATCCTTACTGAATATCTTTCTACTATGGCTAAGTAAATCTCTTTTTGATAACTGCTGCATGATCAACCAATATGTTATTTCATTCAAATATGGAACCTTAACTATTACGGGACTGACCTGAGTCTGGAGAGGCCAGAACACATTTAAATTGTACAAACTTGATCCCAGACAGTTTTTAAATATGCAGAGCCTTCAGGAGATTATGTGGGTGGAGACTCAAGTGTACTTGAACATTAGGGCTTGTTTTCATCCTCTGCATTGCATTCTGTATGTCAATTAAAGGCAATTCTAGCAAACTTCTTATTCTACCTGATATACTACTATAGCAGAAGACTTTTTCTCTTACTTTTTGGCTGTATTCACTTTATCAAAGCAAGATGTAAATTGTTTCACATTTATAATAGAGTAATGCATTTTGAAGAGAAACAGAAGCACACAAAGAAAGAAATATTAGAATTGGTGAACATAAATTCTGTTTAGGAACAATTGTGTTGGGTACAAAAAGAGGGAATTGTGGAAGCATATTAAAAACCTCCTTTTTAGTTACAACTGAAAATCTTAAATAATATTTTCTTTGGTCTAAAATATTTTCCATTATTTTTCCTTTAGGAAAGTGGGTGGAAGGTCAAGAAAAGCTAAGGTGATGGAAATAAAGATTCAGGGTGATAACCAAACCTCATTTTTATCTAGTAAAGATAATTAATTTTCCCCACCCACCTGAAGTGATTGGTGCTAAATCATTCATCTAAGGGTAATCTTCTCTTTTCCATTCAAGGATTATGATAATGATTGGGATGTCCTTTCTAATCTTTAGGAAGAAAACCTAGTTCTAGTTGAAGATTAAGTGACTAATGTTCCGGAATGTTAAGCCAAAATTGTACTGTAAGATATTGCAACCTTTTCTTTATTCAACATTCCTATAAAAGTTACCTTAGATTGTCCTAGGGTGGAGATCATGGGAGAAAGTTCCACTTTGAATATTTCTCTCTCTAAACTAGAAATGCTTAGATTTAGAATGATGTTGAATTAAATAAAATTTGTTTCCAGCAGACTTGTGCCTAAAATGTAGACCATGTTCTGCCTCTTACTCCCCTACCAATTATTTTTTTCCACTGATTTTTTATATCCCCATCCTGATTATGTTGAATCATGGGATCCTAAATTCAGAGCTAGATGTAACCCTACAAATCATTTTATAGATAAAGAAACTGAGACCCAGATAAGTGATTTGCCTAAGGTTACAGAAGTGTCATCATTATCTAACTACAGAAGAAATATTCTTTCTTCTGTCTCTTACTGTCTCTTCTCTAATCAAGCTTATTCTCTAATTCTGAAATCCATGGGTCATTCTTGGCTTATCAGTGAGCTTCCTGATTGTAGAAGACAGACAATATGGTGAAATGGAAAGAACTGTGGGCTAGAAGCTAGGAAATCTGAGTTCCAGATCCACAATTAAATTAGCTGCCCCTCCTTAGCCAGGTTATTTAGCTCTTTGGGCCTCTCCTCATTCATAATGTGCAGCATTTGAACCAGATGATAGACCCACAGAAGCATAGATTCAGAGCAGAAAGGGACCTCTAGAGATCATCTAGTCCAGTGGTGTCAAACTCAAATAGAAGATCTCTTCAGGCTGCATATTGACTTAGAAAACCACAAAAGAACATTATCTATGTCGCATTATATTTTTATTTATTTCGTTAAACATTTTCCAGTTACATTTTAGTCTCATTTGGGCCCACTCAGGACTTTTGCAGCCAGGTTTAACATGTCTGGTTTAGTTCAACCTCTCATTTCATTTAATTTATTTTTAAAATTACATTTTTTTAATCAACAAAAATCTGCCTTCTCTCCCTCCTACCTCCCCTTACCCTTTTGAGCAACAAAATCTCTATCAGAAAATGTAGAGTTAAGCAGCATACCTACATTGGCTATGTTCTCCAATCACCCCCTCAAAAATATATCTCAGTTTACACTTTCAATTCATCAGGAATTGGATAGCCTGGAGTCATCATGAGTCCTCTGGACTTATGGCAGGTTATTATGTTGATCAGAATTTCCAAGTCTTTCAAAGTTCTTTGTCTTTACAATAGTATTGTTATTATATGAATTATTCTCCTGATTCCATTCACTTTGTTTTGCATCTGTTCATACAAATCTTCTCAGGTTGCATCCCCTTCATCATTTCTTACAGCACAATAACATTCGATACATTCATATATCATAGCTTATTCAGCCATTCCCAATTAAAGGATATCCCCTCAGAGTCCAATTCCTTGTCACTGCAAAAAAGAGCTGCTATAATTTCTTTCCCCCAAGTTGATTCCTTTTCTTTAATCTCTTCAGGATATAGACCTAATCATGGTATCACTGGATCAGAGAGTATGCACAGTTTAATAACTTTGTGGCCTTAGTTCCAAATTGCTTTCTGGAATGGTTGGACTACTTCATACCTCCACTAATGGTGCATTAGTTTCCTTACTTTTCCACATCTCCTCTAGAATTTGTCATTTTCCTTTTTTTGGTCATCTATGCCAATCTGATGCTACTCTTTTTTGCTTACAAATGAGGAAACTAAATTAAATGACTTGTACATGGTCTAGTAAGTTTCAGAGATGGGACTTGACCTGAAGTCTTTCTGACTTGAAGTCCAGCACTTGAGTCACTAGGTCAGACTGCACCATATCTAAGAATCATCCCAGAAACAGATTAAATCTATTTTTAAAATTGTTTTTAATTTTTTTAATTTAAAAAATGTTTACATTCATTTTAAATTTTGAGTTTTAAATTCTCTCCCCTCTCCAGTCCCTCCCTTACCCATTGAGAAGGCAAGCAATACAATATCCATTATACATGTGAAGTCATACAAAACACATTTTCATATTGCCAAAAAAAAGCCCTAGAAAAATAAAGTAAAAATAAATATGCTTCAATCTGCACTTAGAGTTAATTAGTTCTTTGTCTGGAGGTGGATAGCATTTTTCATCATTAGTCCTTTTGAATTGTCTTAGATCATTGTATTGATCAAAATAGCTAAGTCTTCCACAGTTAATTATTATTACAATGTTGCTGCTATGTTGTACAATGTTTTCCTGGTTCTGCTCATTTTACTTTGCATAAGGTCGTCTAAGTCTTGTTTTTTCTAGAACCATTCCCTTCATCATTTCTTACAGTACAATAGTATTCCATCAAAATCATATACCACAATTTGTTCAGCCATTTCCCAATTGATGGGCATCCAATTTCCAATTCCTTGCCACCACAAAAAGAGCTATTATAAATATTTTTGTACCTATAGGTCCTTTTCCTTTTCCTTTGATTTCTTTGGAATACAGAACTAGTAGTGGTATTTCTGGGTCAACGGATATGCAGTTTTAGAGCCCTTTGGAAATAGTTCCAAATTATTCTCCAGAATGGTTGGATCAGTTCACAACTTCACTAACAGTACATTAGTGTTTCTATTTTTCCACATCCCTTCCAGCGTTTGTCACTTTCCTCTTTTGGTCAACTATGCTAATATGATGCCACTCCTTTCATTTTATAGACAAGGAAACCAAAGTCTAAAAAGGTTGGGTGACTTTCCCATAGGGTAGTAAGTTTTAGAGATGTGTTTTAACTTAAAGTCTTCCTGACTTGAAAGCCAGCTCCCTAGTCACCATGTCATGCTGGTCTCAGGAACACATTAAATCTGCTTTTTGAGGAACCACATAGCTAAGTAAAGAGACTCAGAACTAGGAGGGTGGTTTACTTGGTGATAAATTATTAAATGACTGTGGCAACTTGTGGGGGTAAAATATAAAATGACCCTTATTCTTAGGTGCTTTCCACATTCTGCTTCTTAAGGGACAGTGATAACAGAAAACAGGGAGAAAATCCTAAGAATCATAATTTCAGACCATTTATAAATTCTAACTTGTTGGTATGTTAAATGTGGGATCATTATTGACTGACCGAGTACAAATTCTACCAGAGGAACTGAATCATTGCAATCTTACCATTATTGCTGTGAATAAAACCAGCAGAAAGATGGAAGTAACAGCTAAATGGAAGGATAACTCCCAGGTACTGCTTGGAGAGGCAAATAAAGGAACCCATAAAGTTGGTTTTATTTTGCACCCAAAGGCAATAAGAAACATCCCCTTATGGTACATTGAGTCATTGCATATTACAGCATACTCATTATGAGTATTTTAGAAAAACATCACCATGAGAATAATTCCAGGTTTGAATCCCAACATCTGTTGCTGAGAATAAAGAAGTAGATAAATTTGACTAACAACTCCATAAAACCCTCCAAATTAAATTGACATATACTTTGCTACTTGGTAACTTCAAAGAGGAAGTGGGAAAAGGTAAAGATGGGAAGGAATTTATTGGGAAACATGAGTTGAGGAAAATGAAATGATAAATGTCAAAACTTTGTAAACCATATGAGAGTCTCACATTTATGTATCATGAATATTTTCTAAATAAAAATAATCAGTAGACATTGTACATGACAAGCAGACCACTTCCAAACTTCCCTAACTCCATTAAGAATACCATCATTGAGTTACCCAGATTTGCAATTTTAGAAATTCCACCAGGGTTAGGGAACCTGTGGCCTCGAGGACACATGTGACCCCGAGGACACATGTGGCCCTCTAGGTCCTCAAGTGCAGCTCTTTAACTTAATCCAAACTTCACAGAACAAATCCTTTAAAAGGATTAGTTTCCCTATTTTTCCACATCCCCTCCAGCATTTGCCACTTTCCTTTTTTTGGTTATCTATGCCAATCCCATGCTATTCTTTTTCATTTGTAGATGAGGAAACTAAAGTTCATGGAGGTTAAGTGGCTTGCATGTGGTCTAGTATGTTTCAGAGATGATGACCATTCTGGAGAACAATTTGGAACTATGTCCAAAGGGTTATAAAACTGCATACCCTTTGATCCAGCAATACCACTACTAGGTCTGTACCCCAAAGAGATCAAAGGAAAAGAAATTATTCTGTGACGTCTGGATTCAATCAGAAGGCCACACCTGAGGACCTAGAGGGCCACAGGTGGCCTCGAGGCTGCAGATTCCCCACCCCTGCTTCATTTTCCATCACCTGTCCTATCTTTGTATCCTTAACATAGTGATATAACTGCAGAAAATGAGGTCAGGCTGGCAACACTAAATGCCTAGAACATAGTGTTGATGAAGTATGAATGAACATGAAATATGTGAAAGGAAAAGTTCTTACATACCTATTCTAGGGAAAGAGTTAACTCAACATTATTTCATTGAAAGATTGTCAAATAGAATTACAAATGACAAATGAAATTGTGATTTATACTATTTCTCTGATT
Source organism: Vombatus ursinus (assembly GCF_900497805.2). Taxonomy (NCBI): domain Eukaryota; kingdom Metazoa; phylum Chordata; class Mammalia; order Diprotodontia; family Vombatidae; genus Vombatus; species Vombatus ursinus. Next base: position 77,859,533 of record NW_020954569.1, on the reverse strand, counting down.
TCTTCATTTTTCATCATTTTGGGAGGATGAAAGACATATGACTAATGTTGGAAATCATAGCCATGCCTGGGAATTTTTATACCTGGAGCAAGTACCACAAGCCATACATAGAGCAAGGAGAGGACAATATCAATTAATGTGGGTAGGGTGAGAGTGAGGTTCTGGGACACCACCTGGAGGTGGGAGGCTGCTTTAGGGTTCACTTCCATATGGGTGGGAAGCAGGTTAATGTGAGGGAGGAATTTCCCCCGGTCCAATACCTGACAGTATCCATTTTAACTAATTATTCTTGCTAACTATGTACTAAGCTTTGGAAAGGGCTTCAGAGACTACCAGTACTTACAGATCAGTGCCCTGGGGGAGAGTACTGGTTACCCCATCCAAATGACAGCTCTGTCTTAAGTGTTCTTTGCTGTTCTAAGCTGATACTTGAGCTTTGGATTGGTGATGGAAAAGCTGCAGTTTTACTGAGGATCCTATATCATTTGATTGATATCTCTCGACCCCAGAGATTAATGCACATAATGTTAGTTGCATGAGCATATTAAATGCTTTGCACATTGCCCTACTCAATAAATTCCAGCAGTTCCTTCCTACCTCTAGGATCAACTGTAAATGACTCTGACATTTAAAATCCTGCATGATTTGGTTCCAACCTTCCTTTCCAAACTTATTGTACATTCCTTTCATTCATACACTCCACAGCCCAGCTAAACTGACCTTATTACTATTCTTCATGACACTCCATGTCTCATTTCCAGGCCTTTGCACAGGTTATCCCCCATCCTTGAAATACATTCCATCCTTCACTCTTCCCTTTAGAATCTCTGATTTCTTTCAAAATTCAATTCAAATGCCACCTCCTATATGTGCCTTTCTTTTGTTCCCCCAGATATTAGTATTTTTTCCTCCTTTAAATTATCTTATATTTTGTAAATATAAATTTTGCATAAATTTTGTGCATAGTTACATATGTACCTGTCTCTCACAATATACTGTAACCGCTTGAGGGTAGAGACTTTTATCTTTGTATTCCTGGTGCTTAGCACAATGCCTGTCTGCCACACAGTAGGTGCTTGATAAATGCTTACTGATTGACCCACCAATAGATTTAGTGCTGAGGAACTTTAAGGGGCAGAAAATATTATTTAAATATTCTATCTAGAGCTCAAACACAGGAAAAGCCTGTGTAGTCCATGCAGTTAGAAAAGAAGCAGTTGGCACCATTTCATAATGAAATTTCTTTATTTTTAGCTGTAGTGGTTTCCTATAATGCTGGTTGGAAGCCAGTTTTGTCTGGCACATAATAACTTAAACTACAGCTCTAAAAACTAGTCAGTTCATTCTGAGCCCTATCACCTTGCAGTGAATACTTTCATAAAGACAACTCAGTCTCCTCTTGCCCCCTTTAACTTCTCCTTGATTGCCAGTTCTCTTTCCTCTATTGTAATTGCCCTATTCATTCAGCTGTTCCTTTCTCCGAGCCCTCAGCTACCCTGTTTCCCAGGCCCTAAAGACAGCACTCCCTTTTAGTGCCCTGCTCTTGCCCCTCTTTAGCATCTAGCAGCCATTGCTAACACCCACCAAGAAGCTAAAGAAAAAGAAAAGGAAGAAAGCTAAAGCTTTCATAGGGTAGTAGGGAAGGAAGAGTCCTAGGACCCTAGTCTGACTAGCCCTAACTCACTGTTTGACTTGGCATAAATTTCTTAACCTCTCTGGACCAGAATTTCTATACCTGTAAAAAAAAAAGCTATGAAATGAGATCATGTATGTGAAAATATATTGAAAAATATAAGAATACTACTATACAAATGAAGGCTGGCCTTACGAAGAGGCAAATAGGCGATTTCTGTGGTATGATCTCAAAGGGGCAGGCAGGTGGGGAACAGGGAGAATGACCCCTTCCTGTTCCTTGAAATTTCAACATAGGAACTTCATTTAGTTAGCTTAAGGCTTTGATAACCATTAAAAATCTACCCCTCCCCTGAAGATACATGTTTTAATCCTGAGAATGGTAGAGGAACTTGGCATTCTGAGGGATGAAAAGGGAATGGAATTGGGAGGGAGTGCTATGGAAGTATTAAAGACAAACTTTCCTGCTTCACAGTTTTGCCTATCAGTCAATTAACATGCATTTATTAAGCTCTACATTCTAATGGTTGAAGACAACACTGCTGTGCACTGTATTAGGTACTAGGTATACAAATACAAATACTAATAATACCCCTATTCTTAATCAACTTGTGTTATATTAGAGAAAATAACATCCCTAAACTCCTTGAAAACACAATCTCCATTTGGTTCCTCCAGTTTTGTTCATCTCCCCCTCTTGAAAATCCTTGGATCTGGCTCCCCCCTTTATCATTCAACTGATAATGCCATCTCCAAAGTTACTAAATAATCTATTTGCCAAAACTAATGGTCTTTTCTAAATCCCAATTCTTCTCAACCTCTCTGCAACCTTGGTTACCCTGTTCTTCTTGATATTCTCTCTACTCAAGGTATTCGTAAGGGCGCTCCAGACTCTCTTCCTATCCACCCTACCATTTCTCTTGTCTCCTTTGCTGGTTCTTCAGCCATGCCCCACCCACTAAGCATGGATGATGGCTCCTAAGGTTCTGTCCTGTCCTAGGCTCCTTCTCTTTCCTATCCATACAGTCTCATTTCATTATTTTCTCAGTTCTCTTGGATTCAATTATTAGTCTATGAAGATAATGTCTATCTATATATTCATCCCTAGTCTCTCTCCTCAGATAAAGTTATACACCTCCAAATGCCTTTTGGACACCTCATACTCACATATTCAAAACAGAATTCATCATCTTTCTGCACAAATTTCCCTTCTTCCCAACATCCTTATTCCTGTTGAGGTCACTGGCATCCTCCTATCTTGTTTCTGTGTTTTGTTAGTGGATGTCCCACTATATCTGGAATTCTTTGCCCTCTCACCTTCACCTCCTAGTTTCTCAATTTTCTTCAAGTCAGCTGAACACTTCCCTTCTGCAGGATCCTTTACCTGTCCCTTGAGTTTCCCTTTCCAGATGATCTTATATCTATTCTCTATGCAGCTTATCTGTATTTCCTTATTTATATGTTGTCTCTACCATCAGAATACATGCCCCTTGAGGACTTTTCTTTGTATCCTTAGTGCTTAGCTCAGTGCCTGGCATATAGTAATTGCTTGAAAAAATACTTGTTTAATCTGAATCAAATATCTACAGAACAAATGCAAAATACATACAAACTATTCAATGCAAAGTTTTGGGCAGAAGTTGGTGTTTGAATTTCTTCTTGAAGGAAGGGAGGTATTCTTTGAGATGGAGGTGAAGAGGGAACACATACCAAACATGGGGAATGGAGAGTAAAAAGGCATGGAGATGGAAGGAAGGAAGAAAAAAAGGAAACAAGCATTTATTAAATACATTATGTTCCAGGCATTGTACTAAGTGCTGGGGATACAAATACAAGCAAAAAGAAAGATAGTCCCTGCCTTCAAGGAGCTTACATTCTAATGAGAGAAGAAAACCCAAAAGAGAGCTAAAAATCAGGGAGAGAATGGGGGGGTGAGGAAGGTATTCAGCATGGGAGCATGACTTTGAAGTTCTGAAAGTTAGGAGCAGGGACAAGTGAGAAATGAAGGTAGGTCAGCCTGGGCCCTTTTACACAATGGGAGCTGTAGAAGAAATTCACTAATGGGAGAAGGCAGACAGGACTTGTGGAAGGAAATCTCATGGTGAGCAGACTGCAGGGGTGGTAGGACGTTTCAGGGCAAGGAGAGCCCAGGTAAAGACTGAAGTTGTAGGAGAAGAGAGAGATAGAGACACGATTTTTAAATCTAAAAGGTCAGGAACAAGGCCAGGAGATGGAGTTCTATGTGTGAGTAATCAAGACAAAGTCAGTTTGGTTGGACTGTAAGGTAGAGGAATAGGAATAATGTTCAAAGAAGTTTGCTAGATGCTTTGTGTCCAGATTGTGAAGGCCTTTAAAAGTCAAATAGAAGATTTTTTTTCCTGGAGGCAGTAGCGAGGCATGGGAGTTTATTGAGTAGGGGATTAACATGGTCTGATTTGTACTTAAGGAAGATAACATTGGCAGTTGTGTGGAGAATGAATTGGAATAGGAAGAGTCTGGTTGCAGGAAGACAAATTAGGAAGCCATTGTAATAGTCCAGACAAGGGATAATGAAGACTTGAATCAAGGCAGTGCTTGTGTGATTAGAGAAAAGGAGTTGGATGCCAGACATGTTATGAAGATGGAAATGGCAAGATTTGGCAACTGATTGGATCTATGGGAGGAGAGAAAGTGAAAACCTGACAATTAATGAGGTTAGCAAAGTAGGATATTGAAAGAAAGGAGATATCTCAACAGAAATAAGAATTTTTCTAAGAAGGATTGATTTTGGGGGGGCAGGGAGGAGAAGAAAGATAACGTGTTCTGTTTTGGCCATGTTGAGTTGCCTAGAACCTTATGCTTACATGTAAATTGGATGGGTAACATAGTACAGAAACCTTGCAGCCAAGAACACATGAATTCTTGCCTCTGACTCATTGTCTGGGTGACTACAGGTAATTTAATCTCTTAATGCTTCAGGCATTTAAAAATGGATTGCTCAAAGCTTATCAGTGGAATTAGATCATACCCCAGTAAAATCATAGATCTGGACAATAAAAGCCCTCATAGTAATGATAGGGGTACAGTTAATGAGGTTTTATCTTCTTATCATCCTGTTGATTCTTTTCATGTATTTAAAAATGTAAATATTCATGTGTCCTTGGACAAGTTTCTAACCTTTTGAATCTCATTTTAACATAGAGTAACCCCTGCTGGGCCCACAAGGGTGGGGATTCTGTACCTACTCCACATCAAATTCAAAGTCACCTTTAAATCTAGACATATGCTTCTTGAGATAGATATTTATTCCCCTAACATCAAGAAAAAGGCAAACACAAAAGCAGAAAAGGCAGCCTGCAGCCCAGGTGGAAGTTAATCTAGTTGACTTCTCCTACATTAGATGCTACGTGGATGAGGTTGCTGTGATGCTGGAGTGGAAAAAGACAAACCCCAATCTCCCCACTGACAGTCTAGAATTTACAGATTGCTTCCTGAGTGTTAAAATAATTAAGGTAGAGTATCTTTTAACTGCTACTGTACTGCACTTCCTCCTACCTCTTTCATGGAGTAGGGAAGGACCAAGAGACAACTTAGAGTGGGGGTGGAGAACCTATACCCTCCAGGTTACATGTGGCCCTCTAGGTTCTCAAGTTTGGCCCTTTGACTGAATCCAAACTTCACAGAACAAATCCCCTTAATAAAAGGATTTTCCCTAGTCAAATTCAATCATCTTATCAGATGTGACCTCAAGACCTAGTCTAGAGGATATGATCATGTTCGAACTTCTGATTACTGTTTAATTATTGGGAGGAGAAGGAAGACCCCAAGCTTTATGTCAAAGTCTTGACCACTCACCAAATATTAGTTCTACAAATAGCACATATAGCATTTAGTAAAAATAAATGAATGAGTGAATAAAAGTCAATTTATCCAAGTCATAGCAAAACAGAAATCATAGAAGATGTATAGAGAATATGCATGTGGCAATACAGAGAAAAGGAGCTCTCCCATTAGGAGCAAGATAATTCAGCTCACCAAAGAGACAAGACCCTTGATCTTACTCAAGGGAAAGTTCTCCAAAGTCTCTAGTATAGCAAGTTTGGGATCAGGACATGATGGAGATTGCCAGCTCCTCTTATGTCTTCCCAGAACATTTTCCTGAAGTCAGGATGACCTCTTCCATCTTCCCTCTTGAAGCTCAAAGCCAGGAGAACCTGGCTGCAACTGCAACTCCATACAACCCCTTGTACAGGTGCAGGATACTGCTCTCCACCAATGAGGAAAGAGTCTAGTACCAGTGGGTCTGGGGACCGGAGTCACATTCATAATGCATTTTCTAATGCCAAATAAAGCTTTATGGACCCTTCAACCTAAGGGCCTTAGGGTAGCTACTCCTTTTGTCAGTAAGTTATTTGTCTCTATTATTAGACCCCAACCATATTACCTGTTGCAATAACCTTATCTGCCCTCCACAGCATGGATGGGACAATGAGATGTGGAAAGAAGTCATGACATAACATGCTCCCTGTCAAAATTGGCTGAGTACTACAAAATGTACCAAAAACAATCAGGGGGATACTTAAAAGGACTTCTTGATACATGTAGGAAGGGATTCATTCCTTGATTCTCTTCCAAGAGACCCTTTAAACCAGACATACAATATCTTTCCCATCCATTTTGCCTCTCAGTTCTCTCCCCAGACAGCTCTAGAAATGCTTCTCTTTACTTTCGGGTTGACTACAATCTCCCCAGTGATGCAGGTATTCTTTACTTTATGCAATTGTTGAACAAAAGTTTCCTATAGATATTGTTTGTTTATTTTTTCCTAATCAGATCATCTTTTAAATGCTCTAGAGAGCAGCAACTTAAAGGGACCCTGCCATGAACACTCTGTAAACTGAAGACTTTTTCCTGATATAAAATATCTTCTAATGAAGGTAATGTAGCATAGTGGAGAAAAAGTCATGGATTTGGACTTGGAAGACATAGATTCAAATGCAGCCCTGATATTTACTGCATGTATGATCTCAAGTAAGCTACTCCAGCTCTTCATGCCATAGTATTTTCATCTGTAAAGTGAGATTTGGTCTAGATTATCTTCAAGCTATTTAAAGCTAATTTTAATTAACAATTCAGTGATAATTATAAGTAGAGTCTCCTAAAAAATCTGATTATCTTCAGTACTTAATATGTTTATCTTATGCTCTTTTTTTAACACCATTAATTTACTTAGCAAACCCTTCATCTATAGATAGTTCAAAAGGCTACTGGTTCCCAGACCTTGGGTATTGAGGTTTTAGGTAATAATGAGGTTTTAGTTATGCTTTCTCCTTAGAGTGGGGCTCATCTGCTCTGTATTTACTTACTTCAGCTTCAACTAATTAAGAAGCCTGGGACTACAAGAGACAAGAGAATAACTCACTAGTCCATTTCTCAGATTGTACTGAGCTTTCCTCCACACCAAAGCAATTACTACTGAGATGAAATTAAACTCTTAAGTGCCTTCAGAAGTACACGATGTATTGCAAATGAAAAGCCTTGAGATCATTTTACAAAAGAAAAATATGCCCTTCAAATACAACCCAGAAATGCATTTACTATAAGAATGTAATCCTCAAAGAAATAAACTTGAAGAATTTTTTGTTTAATTAAAATACTGAAATGTTCTTCAAGTGGTGAGTACCTTAGTTGTGATATAACTGTAATATCTTTACAGCCATTGGTACCAAAACAAAGGCTGTTTCATACTTTTTTTAATATTTCCAAATGTAATGTGTCTGTAATCTCACTACTATGGGCACTCTCTCCAAAAGTGAAATTGAATTCAATTCATCAAACATCTAGTAATCTTTGACACTTGCAAAACATTGTGGAAGGTACTAAAGATACAGAGACAAAAGCAAAACAGCTCTTGCTCAAGGATCTTATTCCTCCTAGAAGGGATGCATATTTTTTATACACAAATATGCATAGGGCAAGGGAAATTGAGACAAAAGAGAGAATAACACCTGGGATGAATCAGAGAAATGAGCTGAATCTCGAAGACAAAGATTTTGAAAGGTGGTGAAGAAGAGGTAATGTATTCCATCTATAGCAGACAGCTTGTATAAAAGCATGTAGGTGGTAAGTAAAAAGTAAAATTCAAAACATCTAGGTGTTCAGTTTGGCTGTAATGGAGCCTTCATGAAGTATAGTAATAACAAGTAAAACTGGAAAGGTAAGTTGGAGCCACATTATAGAGAGCTTTAAAAGCCAAGATGAGTTAAAATTTTATCTTATAAACAAATGGGAATCCACTGGAAGTTTTTGAGCATGGAAACTGTATAGTCAGGCCTGTGTTTTAAAGATCTTATTTTGGCAGCAATGTGGGGAATGAATTAGAGAAAACATAACAAGGGAGATCAGAATAGAAGCTGCTACAGGAGTCCAGATAAGAGATGATGGGGAACTCAATCAAGGTGATGTTTGTATGAACAGAGAAAAGGGGATGGATACAAGAGATACTATGGCAGTAGACAGGACTTATAAGTGGAAAGATAAAGGAAATAATCAAGGATCATGCAATAGGCATTGGTGATACAAAGACAAATGAAATGGCTTCTGCTCTCAAGGAGCTTATGTGCTATTCATATTAGTAACATATACACAAAACAGTCACAATCAATAGGCATTTTTAAAAGGGTCCACCATGTCACAAGAACTATGTTAGGCACTGGGGATATGAGAATGAAACAATAATCCCACTCCCACAAAAAGGAACTTTGAAAGGCAAATAGAAGAATCAAGAGAAAAATTTAAAAAGGTCAATACAAATTAACAAGCAGAAATAACTTTATAAGGATGAACTATTTACATTCTAATGTAGGGAAGATTAAAAAGGTTATTTAGAATCCTAATGCCACAAAGGATCATAGAAGTAGTTGATTGACATAGAAAATACAAATAGTTTTCTTATGTTTTGAAGATGATATAAGAAAAATAAAAAGTAGAGGGGAAGGATACATTGGGGGAATGAAAACAAAGATGGAGGAAATTACTGACATACATGATCAGGTTGTGCAAATACAAACATGGAAGGAAAGAGGGGAGTGGGTGTCATATGAACTTTTTATTCATCTAAATTGTTCAAAACAAAGCAGAACACACACAGAGTTTGTCATAGGGATATACTCAAGTCCAAAAGAATACAGATGGGAACAAAAAAAGAGGAAAGGGAATTATAAGAAGAGTAAATTGAGTAAAGTTGCTTATGACTAGTCATAAGCAAAAAAAAAAAAAAATCCTAAGCCTGGAGAGGAGATAGTGAAAAGATAAAAATAAAGGTTAATAACTTAAAATAAACAGGAAGCATATAGAGAAGAAAAGGTATAAGAGAATAGAATGTAGGGAAACAATTATTATAACTGTGAATTTGAATGAGATGTAATCACCCATAAAATGGAAGAGGTTAGTAGAATAGATTAGAAGGCAAAATCCAACAATATGGTTTTTTGTTTTTCATTTTTTTTTTTACAAAAAATGTACTTGAAACAAAAAGTCACAGAGTTAATATAAGAGATTGGGGATATATATTATATCTCAGTTGGATACATACAAAAAAGAGGAGTAAAAATTATAATTTCAGATAAGGCAACAGCTTGAATAAATTTAATTAAAAGAGATAAAGAGGGAAAATAATTTTTGCCAAAAAGTAACACAGACAATAAATTGATTTCAATACTTAACTTATACTTAAAAGAAAACTTAACTAATTATGAGGAGAAATAGCTGAACTATAATTAGGGGGACTTCAATCTACCCTATCAACCTTAGATAAATGTAGACAAAAAATAAACAAGATGAAAATTAAGGACTTGATTAGAATTTTAGAAAACATAGATATGATAGACCTCTGTGTTTTTAGTTGAAATAGAAAGGAATATGAATATATGTATTCTCAGTTGTGTGGGGTACCTTTACAAAAACTGATCATCTCTTACTACATAAAATCCTCACAAACAAATGTAGAAAAGCTGAAATATTATACATACTTCGTTTACTGACTGCAATGGTATAAAATCATGTCAAATAAAGGTCAATTGGGAGAAAGTATTAAAAATCAACTGAGACCAAATAACTCAATCCTAAAGAATTGGATGGTCAAAGAACAAATCATAGAAAGTATAGATAATTTCATCAAAGATGATTACAACAATTAGATAATACACCCCAAATTTTTAGGATGCAGTCAAAGTGGTCCTCAAGGTAAAATTTATGTTTCTAAGTACTTTTATTAACAAGAAAAGAAAAAAAATTAGACCAATGAATTGAGAATGCAACTAAAAATGCTAGAAAAAATACATTCAAAAAAATCCAATGTAACACCAAATTAGAAATCCTGAAAATTAAAGAAGAGATTAATAAAATTGCAAACAAAAACAATCTATTGACTAAATAAATTAGGAGCTAGTTTTTAAATCAACAAAATAGACAAATCATTAGATAATTTGATTAAAAACAAGAAAGACTAGACAAATTACTACTACAAAAATGAAAAAGTAGAATTTCATAATAAATGAAGAAGAAATAAAGGAAACTCTTAGAAATTATTTTTTCCAAATATATGCCAAAAAAACTGACAACATAAATGAAATAAGCAAATAATTACAAAAATATAAAATACCTAGAATAATAAAACAAGAAATAAAGAATTTAAATAACCCTGTTCTAGAGGAAGAAATTGAACAAATCATGAATGAACATTCAAAAGAAAAAAAAAACTTCAGGAACAGATGGATTCCCAAATGAATTCTATCAAACATTCAAAAACCAATTAATTTCATTATTATATGAACTGCAAAAATGGTTAAAATAAAGGGTGGGGGAGAAATCCTCTCAAATTCTTTCAGTGATGATGGTCTACATGGTCTTGATACATAAACAAAGGAAAATTAGAAAGAGAAAATTATAGACCAATATTCCTAATGAACATTGATACAAAATTTTTAAATGAAACACTGGTAAAGAAAAAATATAACATATCACAAAATTAATTGAAACAACCAATAACTTAGCAAACTTGCAGCATATAAAATAAATCCACACAAATCATCAGCATTTCTATATGATACCAATAAAATGCAATAGGAAGAGATAGAAAGAGAAATTCTACTTAAAATAACTCCAGGACATACCTACCAAGATAGATAAAGATACAGATACAAGACATTTGGATGAATTAGAATGTATAGAATGAAGTATAATACAAATGACAATACTCCCTCTATCAATTTGCTTTTTTCAGTACCATATCAATCAAACTATCAAGAGATTACTTTACAGAAGAGGTATCAAACTTATCAACTCAGATACTCCTGCAGAACTATTGAGTATGGTTTGAAACAGATTAAAATGTAATAGGGAAATGTTTAACAAAATAAATAAAAATATAATACAACATAAATAACGCTCATTTGTGGTTTTCTGAGTCAATACACTGCCCTAAGGATCCATTTTTATTTTAGTTTGACACCATTGCTTTACAGAATTAGAAAAAAACAATAACAAGATTCAAATGGAGTCAGAAAAGGTCAAAAATCTCATGGGAAATAATGAAAAGAAGGGGGAATGAAGACCTATCAGTGGCAGCTCTCAAACTGTACTATGGCACAGAAATTCTTGAACAATTTGTTAGTAGTTAAAAAAAATAGCTATGGATCAGTGGAACAGATTAGGTTAATGATATATAGAAGCACATATAGTTAATATCCTAGTATTTCATAAAGATAAATACCCCAGTTACTGGGACTCAACTATTGACAGAAACTGTTGGGAAAAATGGACAGCAGTATTGAAAAAATTGGTTTTAGACCAACACTTCATATCTTTTACAAACATACACTCCAACTGGATATGTTACTTAGATGTAAAAGTTCACATTATAAAGGGCTTAGAGAAACATGGAAAATTTTAACTATCAGATTTATGGAAAAAAGTTCACGACCAAACAAGGAATAGAAAGGATCATAGAAGATAAAACGAATAATTTTGATTACATAAAATTAAGGATTTTTTGCATAAATTCAATAAAACTAAGTTAAAAACAATTACCTGGGGAAAAATTTTTGCAGCAAACTTATCTGATAAAGGCCTAATTTCCAAGCTATATAGGAAATTGATTCATATTCAGAAAAATAAGAATTCTACAACTGGTAAATGGTCTAAGGCTATAAGCAGGTAGTTATCAAAGGAAGAAATCTAGGCTATCTATAACCATCTTTTAAAAATATTCCATATCACTACTAATTAGAGAAATGTACATGAAAGCCATACTGAGATTCTACCTCACTAGCCTCTGACAGAATGGCAAAGATGACCAAAAAAAATGGGGAATGTTATATGTTGGAGGAGCTGGAAAGCAATTTGAAATTATACACAAAAAACTAAAAAATGTATGCCTTTTTACCTAGCTATACTACTCCAAGTCACACCCAAAAGAAATTAAAGAAAGAAGAAAAGATCCTATGTGTACAAAAATATTTATAGCAGTTCTTTTTATGGTGGCAAAAAAATTCAAAACTAAAAGTATTCATCAGTTGAGAAATGACAGAATACTCTGTGGTATATGAATATGATGGAATACTATTGTGCTGTACAACATGAAGAAACAGAGAATTTCAAAAAGATATAGAAATATTTGTATGAACTGGCAACAGTGTTTATAAGCAGAACCAGAAGAGCAATTTATACTACAATTTCATTATTATAAAAGAACCAAAAGAACAATAACATTATTATAAAAAGGAATAATTTTTGAAGACTTTTGCAAATGGATGAAGAATGAGATGAGCAGAACTGGGTTTGTCAAACATTACCCTACAATGTTCAGTTGCTTTTGGGTTTTATATACCTAATGTATTCCACTGATTAAAGTTTCTATTTTTTAATGAGTACCAAGTAGTATTTGCTGATTAAAGCTTTGTACTACAGCTTGATGTCTGTTCTTGCTAAACCTATGAAAAAGATAAATATAAAGTCATCAAAACAATTCAGAACTGGCTAATAAATAGAGTGCTGGATCACTGAAATACATTAGATACATGAGACACAGTAAGTAATGACCATAGAAATATGGCGTTTGATAAACCCAAAGATCTAAGCTTTTGGAACAAGAAGTCACTATTTGACAAAAATTGTTGGGAAAACTGGTAAACAGTTTGGTAGAAACTAGGTATAGACCAACATCTCACACTATATACCAAGATAAGGTCAAAACAGATACATGATTTAAACATAAAGAATAATACCATAAGCAAATTAGGTGAGCATGGAATAGTTTACTTGTCAGATCTATGGATAAGGGAATAATTTAAGACCAAAAAAGAGGTAAAGAGTAAATGGTGTAAAATGATAATTTAAGACCAAAAAAGGGGTAAAAAGTAAATGGTGTAAAATGATAATTTTGATTACATTAAATAAAAAAGGGTTTGCATAAACAAAATCAATGCAGCCAAGATTAGAAAGAAAACAGAAAACTGGGAAACAATTTTACAGCAAGTTTCTCTGATGAAGGCCTCATTTCTCAAATATACAGACAACTGAGTCACATTTTTAAGAATACAAGTCATTCCCCATTTGATAAATGATCAAAGGATATGAATAGGTAGTTTTCAGAAGAATCAAAGCTATCTACAGTCATATGAAAAAATACTCTAAATCACTATTGGTTGGAGAAATGCAAATTAAAGCAACTCTGAGGTACCCCCTCACACCTATCAGATTGGCTAATATGACAGAAAAGAAAAATGACAAATTTTGGAGAGGACATGGGAAAATTGAGACACTAATGCACCATTGGTGGAGTTGTCCAATTGGTGGAATGGTCCAACCATTGTGGAGAGCAATTTGGAAGTATTTCCAAAAGGCTATAAAACTTTGCATACCCTTTGACCCAGTAATACCACTACTAGGCCTGTATACCAAAGAGATTTTTTAAAAAAGGGAAAGGACCTATATGTACAAAAACATTTATAGCAGCTTTTTGTGGTGGCAAATAACTAGGAATTGAGGGGATGCCCACCATTTGAGGAATGGCTGAACAAGTTGTGGTATATAATTATGATGGAATACTATTATGCTATAAGAAATGATGAGTGGGGTGGCTTCAGAAAAACCTGGAAAGACTTACATGAACAAAAAGTGCATATAGAATGAAGTGAGCCGAACCAGGAGAACATTGTACACAGTAATAGCACTACAGTAACAATGATCAACTGTGAAAGACTTGGCTACTCTGATCAATACAATGATCCAAGAAAATTCCAAAGGACTTACAATGAAAAATGCTATGCACCTCCAGAGAGAGAACTGATGAACTCTGAGTGCAAATTGAAGCATAATTTTTTTCTCTTTCTTCATGCTTCTTTCTTTTTATTGATTTTTTTTTTGCAACATGGCTAGTGTGGAAATATTTTTTGAATGACTGTATGTATATAATTTATGTCAAATTGCTTGCCTTCTCAATAAAGAGTGAGGGGAGGGAGGGAGAGAATCCATAATTCAAATTGTAATTCATCTCAAAAATGAATGCTGAAATTTTTACATGTAATTAGAAAAAATAAAATATTTTAAAAAAAGAGATCATTAGTAATCTTTGAGAGGTTACCAGTAAATAAGGTCAGAAAAGATATTGTAAGATTGTGAAGCAAGTGGGTGCTGAGGAAAGTCATGCAATTTAGTTCAGATGGCCTTGGCTAGGAATTTTGCATTAAATGAAAAAACATGATATATTCAATGTATGGCAGGATTGAGTCTGGATTTTTTTTTAAAGGTTGGAGGAGATTTGAGAATGTTTGTGTAGGGTTAATAGCAATTTTGTTGTTTGCAGAACAATTGTTATCAGCTCCTTTCCTTGTTCTTTACCCAGCTGCTGTGTGTGTCATTTGCTAAAAGTGGTATTATAGGAATGGAAAGAGGTTCCAAGGAATTCCCTCTCCCCCTATCATTTGAATAAAAGTTTAGATTGAAAAAACCTGTGTCAACAGGAGAAAAGGAATTCAAAAGATATACTTAAATGCTGAAGAGCTTTGCTAACTAACATTTTGAGCATAGCTGGCTGGTTCAGCAAACAAAAGAACTGAACTTAGGTGAATTTTTCAGAGCAAATACCTTATAGTTCCAGCTCACAGAAAAAACAAATTCTGGTTAATGGTCAGCAAATAGTAGCAGAGAATAGTCACAGGGAGCTCAGGGAAAAAGCTATATCATAATGAATACAACTACAAAACTTTTTTTTTTTACACAAATGCAGATAGAAATGATTGGAGAAATATTGATTGCTTCTTGATAGACTGAGCCAATATTAAATAAAATAACAATGCTAGCTAAATTAATTTATTTATTCAGAGCTATGTGAATGAAACCACCAAATGACTACTTTATAAAGCTAGAAAAAACAATAACAAATTTCATATGGAGGAATAAAAAACCAAGAATCTATAGGGAAATGATGAAAAAATGGGAAGGAATGTAGCCTAGTATACTACAAAGCAATAATCATCAAAACAATTTACTAGTAGCTAAGAAATAGAGAGATTGATCAGTGGAACAGATTAGGTACTCAATATACAGAAACAAATGATCACAGTAGTCTAGTTTTGATAAACTTAAAGATCCCAGTCATTGGGGTAAGAACTCACTATTTATACAAATACTTGGGAAAACTGAAAAGCAGTCTGACAGAAACTAGATATAGATCAATATCTCACATTGTATGCCAAGAAAAGCTCCAAATTTGTACATGACTCCATCATAAACAATTTAGAGGAACAATACAGCTAGGAGAAGAGTTCATGATGAAACAAAGGATAAAGGATTATGGAAGATACAATGGACAATTTTGATTACATGAAATTTAAAAGTTTTTGTACAAGCAAAACTAATGCAGCTAAAATTAAAAGCAAAACAGGTAAATGGGGTAAAAAAATTTTGTAGCAAGTATCTCTGATAAAAGTCTTATTTCTAAGATATGTAAGGATAGCAACAGGCAGTTTTCAGAAGAAGAAATTCAAGCTATTAATAACCATATTTCAAAAATGCTCTAAGTCACTAATAGTTAGAGAAATGCAAATTAAGGCAATGCTAAGGTTCCACCTGATATCCATCAGATTGGCAAAGTTGGCAAAAATGGAAAACAACAAATGCTGGAGGGAAAACAGGTACATTGATGCCTTTTAGGGCTGTGAACTGATCTAGCTATTCTGGAAGTCAATTTGGAACTATACTCCAAAAGCTAATTGTGCATACTCTTCAACCCAGTGATACCACTACTAGGTTTATAGTCTCAAAAAGATCAAAGAAAAAAGAAAAAGAATCTTGTGTAAGAAAATATTTATAGCAGTTCTTTTTGTGGTGGCAAAGAAGTGGAAACTGAGAATGTTCATCAATTAGAAAATGGCTAAACAAATTAAGGTTTATTAATATGATGGAATGTTATTTTGTTCTAAGAAATGATGAAAGAGATGGTTTTAAAGAAACCTTGGAAATATTATATAAAGTGAATAGAACCAGGAGAATAATTTATAGTTACAACAGTATTATAAAAATAAACAACACTGAAAGAATTAAGAACTTTGATCCTTGCAATGATCAACCACAATTCCAGAAGACTCATGATAAAATATAGCAACCACTTTTTCGTAGAGAGGTGATAGATGCAAAGTATACCTTGAGACTTTTTTTTTAATTTGGCCAGTGCAGAAATTGTTTTGCTTGACTCTAATATTTGCTACAATGGCTTTGTTTTCCTCTCTTGAAATGGAAATGGAGAAAGAAGACTCTAGCTAATTGAAAAAATTAATTTTAAGAAGAAGATTATGGAATGACTGCAATTGGAAATGCCCAACATAGAGAAGAACAATATCACTAGATAACAGCAGAAGCTCTGTAATATCAGAGATGTGAGTTTCTCTATACATCCAAGTTTCCTGGACACGCTTGTTTTCTGTGTGGTTCTCCTCTTACTGGTGGTGGCAACCTATGAGATAGTATATCCTTCTATGCTAGGGGAGAATTTTTTTTCTCATTTATTTTACTATGCTGTCTGATGAAATTTCTTTTGCTTTTAACCAATATGTCATCTGGTTGGTCTAGACCGGAAAGGTTGGAAGTGAGTCAGGTTGTGAAAAGTGTTAAATGACAAACAGCACAGCACAGTATAGAATGATGGATGGCAGAGTAATTTCTGCCTCAACAGTAGGCAGTTAGGAGGCCCTCCTTAACAAATTTATCCTCTTTTCACCTTTTCAATAGCAATTGCAATCTATCTGTCCCTTTTTTTCCTATGCAGTTCTTGACTATGTATTTTCATATACCTAACATATTGGTAGCCTTCCTCTAGGCATTTCATACCCCAAAGAATCCAATAGTCCACTTGGATCTGTTATCCCTGACTCTCATTATTTGATTGACCCACCTCCTTTTCATTCTATAAATGTGATCAGTAAGGTATTTTACTCAAGTTATCCTTCATAATTTGCCATAGCCTACTTACACCCATCATCAATCTTTCCATTACCCTTTGGGTCATCTGCAATTTTTATTTTTTTGCAGATCAAGATGTTCCAGGACTTATAGTCATTGAGCAGCACTGGGAGAATACTGATATTGAAAAGTTGTGGTGGCAAGGAACAGCTTTGTTTCAGAACATAAATAAGTAGCTGTACTTATTTAAGTGTTCCATGTTGAAAGAAGATTTCTCCCCAAGCAGACTTCAGTGTTATGCAAATCCTACATTTGGCAATTGTTCAAATAATTTTCAGTTGTATCTTGCAGTCAATTGTTTACTTTTACAACTGGATATTTATCAAAATGAGATGCTAGTTATACACCCAGAAGCAATATTGCAAAAGGGGAACAGTGGATATTATTGTTTATTATCAGTATAGGGAATGAAAACATTTCCCCTTTTTACAGAGAAGTTACCCTTCCATGTTGATTTGGTTAACTAGGTTTCTTTTAGAATTGCTATATGTAAAGTTCCTCCCCAGCAGCTCCCTAAAAAAAAAAAAACTCTCACAATTCTTATTTGTAATGATTATCACTTTATTATTTTTAGCAAAGGCTTTTGATTTCATGAATGTTTTCTTAAAATGTATTTTACAACTATTTTAATCTTATTTTTCTTCATTTAAAATAGTTGCTATCTGATTTTGTCTGTGAAAATTAAGAATAAGTTATTGGTTTTTGAAAAAAATTGCTCCCTCTTTATTCTGTGTAACTTTGGCATAACATCAATGTAAAGGAGGTGTTCTATACCCCATTCTTAAATTTATAGAAACCCTAGCCTTCTGAACTGAACCAGCCAATCAAAAGTGTAAGCTAGGTGCATACAAATCACTTATTCATTCAATCAATCAGTCAAAGGTTAAGGATCAAGTCTTTAAAAAATTGAGAAAAGTGAAATATTTTGGTCATTGTATTAAAGTAAATTATATTACCCAAGAAGTCACTTGTGGCACATTGAAGAGACTCAGTTTAGTCCTGTGGGGTTTAGATAAACTAGTAGGCGAGTTCAGAATCCAGCATTATAATAGCAGGCCAGCCTAATGAGCCTCTGAGAACTCACCGCAGGGGAAGGAGAAAATCTCTATTTTCTCCTTGACCAGAGGATAAGCTTGTGATATTTGAAAAGTGTTAAGATTTGGGCTACCCATTGACATTGGTAGCAGTGTCCCAAAAGCAGTAGTGACTGATGTCTGCATTGGCATTAGGAGGTGAAGACACACCAAGGAACATCAGTTCCATAACTTTTCAAGGGCACTAACCCTCAGAGCCCAGCAGAGAGCTACACAAGCCTTGGAAGGAAAGCTATAGCAAATATGGACAGCATACTAAAAATCATACTAAATGACAACACCTTGCTGATAAAGGTCTATATAGCCAAAATTATGGTCTTTCCAGTATCAATGTATAGTTGAACTATAAGGAAAGCTGAGTGCCACAGAATTGATGCTTTTGAATTGTGATACTGGAGAAGATTTTTGAGAGTCCCTTAGACAGCAAGGAGGCCAGATCAGTCAATACTTAAAGTAATTAATTGAAGCTATTTACTGGAAAGTCAAATACTAAAGCTGAAGCTCGAATACTTTGGCTACATAATGAGAAGACAGGACTTGTTGGAAAAGAACTTGATATTGGGAAAGATTGAAGGCAAAAGGAAAAGGGAATGGCAGAGGATGAGATGGATAGATTAGTATCATGGAAACAATGAACATGAACTTAGTCTTCAAGAGGTAGTGGAGGATAGATGGGCAGGGCATCCTATGGTCCATGGGGTCATGAAGAGTTGACATGACTGAATGACTAAACAACAACAAAATTCTATTACATTCATACACCATAACTTGTTTAACTCTACCCCAATAAATGGGCATTTACTTTGTTTCTCATTCTTTGCTATGTTGAAAATTGTTGCTATAATTATTGTCTACAGAAGACACCCTATGTCCAATCTATATTTTTATCTATACTACTACAACTAATAATGCTGACATATAGCACTTTAAAGTATACAAATGTAACACATACTCGGAGGCATCTATCCCAACTCCTATTCATCCTTACAAGTTGGGCTCCCTGAATGTGTCTACACATTCTCTCAAGGTTTGTAGGGGACAGCACTAAGGAGTTGGGGTGAGGGGTTATATTTCTGGTCCTATATAGCTTATGAATTCCTAATCTTGTTGCCTCCACAAAACCTCCATCTACTTCAGTGTTTAATCATAAATAATAGTTCACATTAATATAGCAGGGAATAAGCATTTATATTGTTCCTACTATGTGCCAAGGCACTTTGCTAAGCACTCTACAAATGTTATCTCATTTAATCCTTACAATAACCTGAAAAGTAGGCGTTATTATCATCCCCAACTTACAGTTGAGAAAACTGTGGCAAACAGAGGTTAAGTGACTTGGGAACCTGTCTCAAAACAACTCAGTGTGAGCTAAGTACTTTAAGTACCAGTTTCTATTTAAAGATGGCAGAAAAAATTTCTCTTTACTTCCTCATATCTAATCTAAATCCCTCCTGATTTGACTTAAATCCCTAACCTCTGTTTTGTTCTCATTGGAAACAAAGGACAGTCAGTCACCAATCATCTGTATAACAATAACCTGAGTAATATCAAAGGAAGAGAGGCAATCTGTAAAACTCCCAAATAAATGACTCTTCTTTCCGTATCTAGATTTCTTCAATTCATTAATGGACAAACCCACCTGACCTGTCTTTCAGGACTAAGAAGTAGATTAACTCATAATCCTGCAATAGTGGAAAATCAAAGCTCTGAGTCAGGCAAAGGATGACCATTGACATGCAGACAGAGTCTTGGGTAAGAGTCAAATATGCCTGGCATTGGTACATGCCACTAGTGTGAGTCCTCCTTACCTTTCTTAATGTGTACCTCAGATGGTCAGGGGGCAGAAGCAAAAAGTTATGCTCTACAACTCATAGTCACTTAATAAAGGTTAATTGACTGACTGACTGACTGACCCTTGAGTCACCTTGAGGCACTCACAACTGCCTCCCTCTTATGTGCCTGAACTCTTCACAGTTGACTTAGTTTCCTGCTTCTCTTCAAGTTTACAGATATTCCATGAGTACATATTAAATTTAATATGGCAGTAACAAAGTCATTCTGTATCACCTTTTGGCTTTATTTTTGTTTTTTTCTGTGTATTTAAAATGTTTCTTTGATGAACCACAAGTGTTCTACCAATCAGTACAGATAATTAGCTCAGCCTGACTTTATCACCAATTTAGGTAATAGACTACCATTGCCCTCACTGCCCAGAAGACCAGGTAAGTCACATTTTCACTCCTCTCCCATACTATGCATACTTCTGTTTATCAGTTCTTTCTCTGGAGGTGGATGGCATCTTCCTTCATAGGTCCTCTGTAGTTGATTTGAGTATTTATAATAGTCAAAATGACTTATTCACTCAAATCAACTACAGAGGACCTATGAAGGAAGATGCTATCCACCTCCAGAGAAAGAACTGATAAATAGAAGTATACTTAGTATGGTTTTTACACCTATTTACATATCTGTGTCAAATGGTGGCCTTCTATAGTGTGGGGTGGGAAGTGGGGGAGACAATTCAGAAATTAAAATGTAACAAAAATTATTATTTAGGGTTTTCTTTTAATTTGTCTATTGATAGCTTGGATTTCTTCCTATAAAAAGTACTTGATTCATATCCTTTGACATCTTATCAATTGTAGAATGGCTCACATTCTTATAAATTTGAATCATTTCCTTATATAGCATAGAAATGAGATCTTTATCTTGCCTCTGTTTTTCTCATCCCTGCTCCTGTTTTTTGCTTTTGCTTAAGCGCATGTCTTAGAATATTATATTTTCATATCCGTACTGATGATAAGGCCCTAACTCTTAATTTCTCCCTAAGGTGATATAGAATGTTGCTCTTGATTATATAGACTTTATACAGTCTTGGGCAATCTCACTGTGATGCCTCAACTGGAATATTTTAAATTATGTTTTAAAAAACTTCAGTTTTTTATGTTTTAAAAAACTATAGATCACTCTGTAGTAAGGGTCCTTAACCTTTTCTTGTGTAAAGGATGTTTTGGGCAAGCTGGAAAAGCCTATCCACCTCTTCTCAGAATGTTTTTAAATGCATAAAATACATAGAATTACAAAGGAAACCAACTATATTGAAATACATTTATCAAAATTAAAAAGAAAAGACTAAGTGTATAAACCCCAGGTTTAGAACCCCTGCCCTATAGGAAGAGAAATGGCCAAACCCTGCTCGGTATCCTGGTAAATCTCTGACTATGCTTCAAGTAAACATATCACCCATTTCAGATGGGTATATATTCCTTGATGTTTTGATCCCTTGATGAATCTGTGATTTCATCAATAGTGATATTCCTTCCAATAATACAGATTGTGACTCATATATGCATTCTGTGTGACTTATCCTTCTATAAATACTCCATTGCAGATCTACCCAATATACTGGAGCCTTCTAGATCTTTTGATGTGTTGTATTATATATTATGTATTATGTATTATGTATTATGTAGACTCTGTTAGTTAACAATGGCCTACTTCCTTTTCCATTCATATGGTTCTTTGATGTTATCTTTTATACCATTCTTCTTGTACAACCCTTCCTCACTAACATAATCAATTTGTTTATGCCCACTATTTATTTTCCACTCTCCTTTGAGTGACCTGCAACTTTAATTCTTTGGAAACTATGGTATTTCATGACTGAAAGCCATGCAGCATGAGTGGAACAATAATGGTATTTAAAAGATGGACTTTGTTTCACAGAGAAACTTGGGGTTATTAAAAGTACTCTTCAATTTCCCATACATAACCCAAACTTCTCTCCTCATTCTAATTTATAGTGGACCTTATTCACTATCCATCTGTAATGTCTGTCTTCAATACATGTACTGATGGGCCAGCTTTACAGGCTAGCCATTCATGTGCCTGTTGCAGTCGAGACAATAGGTATTTTGTTCTCTTAATTTTTTTTGTTACTAATTTAATAAGGAAAACCATTTCAATATGCAAAGAAGAACAAAACAGAAAATTATACATAAAATTGTGAATTCATGTATTTTAAAAAGTGTGTTACATTAACATTGTAGTAAAACATTTGCTTTGTTTGTGTCCCTTTTTGATTCTCTTTTTTGTTTTTTTATGTTCATTTTAAAATTTTGAGTTCCAAATTCTCTCCCTCCCTTCAGGCCCTCCGTCACTCATTGAGAAATCAAGCAATTTGATACTCACTATACGTGTAAGATCATGCAAAACAGATGACCACATTAGCCATATTGTGGAAACAAAACAAAACAAAATAAGAAAGTTTTAAAAAGTATGCTTCAATCTGCATTCAGAGTTCATCAGATCTCTCTCTGGAAGTAGATAGCACTTTTCATCATGAGTCCTTTGGAATTGTTTTGGACCATTGTATGATCAGAGTAGCTGTCTTTCATGGTTGATCATTACCACAATGTTGCCATTACTGTGTACAATGTTTTCCTGGTTCTGATCTCTTCATTTGCATCAGTTCATATAAGTATTCCTAGGTTTTTCTGAAACCATCCTGATTGTCATTTCTTATAGCACAACAGTATTCCATCACAAACATATGACACAACTTGTTCAGTCACTCGCCCACTGATTGGCATCCCCTTAATTTCTAATTCTTTGCCACCACAAAAAGAGCATGTATAAGTGTTTTTATATATATATATATATATATATATATATATATATATATAGGTTCTTTTCCTTTTTCTTTAAACTCTTTGAGATACTAACCTAGTAGTGGTAGTGCTAGGTCAAAGGGTATGTACAGTTTATAGCCCTTTGGGAATAGTTCCAAATTGTTCTTCAGAATGGTTGGAGCAGTTCACAAGTCTACCAACAGTGCATTAATGTCCCAATTTGTCCACATCCCCTTCAGCATTTATTGTTTTCCTTTTCTAGCATGTTAACCAACCTAATAGGTTTGAGGTGGTTAATCAGAATTGTTTTAATTTGCATTTCTCTACTCAATAGTCATTTAGAGCATATTTTCATATGACTATAGATAGCTTTAATTTCTTCTTCTGAAAACTGACTTCATATCCTTTAACCATTTATCAATTGGGGAATGGCTCTTATTTTTATAAATTTGGCTCAGTTCTCTATATATTTGAGAAATGAGGCCTTTATTAGAGAAACGTGCTGTAAAATTTCCCTCCAGCTTCCTGCTTTCCTTCTAATTTGCTGCATTGATTTTGTTTGTGCAAAATTTTTAATTTATGGAATCAGAATTATCTACCTTGACTCTAGTGATTCTCTCTATCTCTTCTCTGGCCATAAACTCTTCCCTTATTCTTTCTCTATAAAAAGAATTTGTTAGGACTCCTTTATTTTTTCCAAATAGTTGATACAGCATTAAAATGAATTGTTCTTTAAATGTTTGGAAGAATTCTCTTGAGAGTCCATCTGGTCCTGTGTATTTTTTTTTCTTATTTATGCCTTGTTCAATTTCTTTTTCTAAGATAGGGTTATTTAAATATTTTATTTCCTCTTCTCCTAATCTGAGAGATTTATATTTTTTTTAAGTATTCATCCATTTCAGTTAGATTGTTGATTTTATTGACATGTAATTGGTCAAAATAGCTCCTGATAATTGCTTTAATTTCATCTTTATTGGTTGTTCATTCACCCTTTCTATTTTTGATACTGTTAATTTGTTTTTCTCTTTTAGTTTTTAAAAATAAAATTAACCAAATTGTTTATCTATTTTATTGATTTCCCCCCCAACACACACAAAGTCAGATTTTAGTTTTATTTATTAACTCAATGGGTTGGTTTTTTTTTTTTGCTTTCAATTTAATTAATCTCTCCTTTGATTTTCAGGATTTGGGTGTTTAATTGGGGATTTTTATTTGTTCTTTTTCTAGTTTTTTTTTAATTGCATCCCCAATTCATTGGTCTGTTCTTCCTCTTTTTTATTGATGTAAATATTTAGAGATATAAAATTTTCCCTCAGTACTGCTTCATTTGAATTCCACAAATTTTAGTATATTTTCTCATTGTTGTCATTATCTTTAATAAAATTATTGATTACTTCTTTGATTTGTTCTCATTCTTTAGGATTAGATTATTTAGTTTCTAATTAATTTTTAATCTATGCTTCTTAGGCCCTTTATTGAATGTAATTTTTATTGCGTTATGGTCTGATAAGGATACAATTAATATTTCTGCTTTTCTAGGGGTTTTTTACATTTCTATGCCCCAATACCTTCTCAATTATTTTGAAGGTGCCATGTACAGATGAGAAAAAAGGTTTATTCCTTTCTATTGCCATTCAATTTTCTCCATTGGCCTATCATATCTAACTTTTCTAAAATTCTATTCATCTCCTTAACGTCTTTCTTATTTATCTTACGAATAGAATTTAGAACTAGACTTATCTAGTTCTGAGAGGAGTAAATTGAGGTCCCTCACTAGAATAACTTTACTATATATGTCCACTTGTAAGTCATTTAAATTTTTCCTTTAAGTATTTAGATACTATGCCATTTGATGAATATATGTTTAATATCAATATTACCTCATTGTCAATGGCACCTTTTAGCAAAATGTAGCTTCCCTTCTTACCTCTTTTAGTTAAGTCTGTTTTTGCTTTTTTTTTTGCCTGAGATCATGATTGCTACACCAATATTTTTTACTTCACCTGAAGCATAATAGATTCAGCTTCAGCCCATTATTTTTATTTCTGTGTACGTCTTTCTATTTCAAGTGTGCTTTTTGTAAACAACATATTGTTGGATTCTGTTTTCTAATCCATTCTGCTATTTGTTTCTGTTTTATGGGTGAGTTCATCCCATTCACATTCACAATTGTGATTACTAACTGTTTTTCCCTCCATCCTATTTTTTCTTTTTTTTCTTCTTTTTCTTTTTACACTGTCCTTCCTCAAAAATTTGCTTTGCTTCTGACCACTGCCTCTTTTAATGTGCTGCCCCCTTATCACCTCCTCCTTTCTCTTATCCATTTCCCCTTTTCCTTCTCTGTTGGGTAAGAAAAATTTCTATACCCAACTGAGTATGTATGTGTATATGTGTGTGTATATATATATATGTGTGTGTGTGTGCATGTATATATATGTATGTATATGTATATACATACATACATATACACACACACATATGTATATATACATTATTCTCTGTTTGAACCAATTCAGATGAGAGTGAGGTTCAAGCATTGCCTGACACACCTCTCCCCATTTTCCCTTAAACTGTAAAAACTATGTGTGTTTCTTTTATGTGAAATGATTTTCCCCAGTATCCCCCTCCCTTCTCCCTTCTTGTAGTACATCCCTCTTTCTCATCCCTCCATTGTTTTCAGATCATTCAAACATAATTGACTCATACCAATGCCTTCTATCTATGTAGATTCCTTCTAACTGCCCTAATAATGATAAAGTTCTTAGGAACTGTATGTATCATCTTTCCATACAGGAATGTAGACAGTTTAATCTTATTAAGTCTCTAATGTTTTCTCTTTCATGTATACCTCTTTATGTTTCTCTTGAGTCTTATGTGTGAATATTAAGCATTCTATTCAGTTTGGTTCTTTTCATCAGAAATATTCGAAAGTCTTCTATTTCATTAAATATCTATTTTTTCCCCTAAAGGATTATACTCAGTTTTGCTAGGTAGATTATTCTTGCTTGTAATCCTAGCTCCTTTGCCTTCTGGAATATCATATACTAAGCTCTCCATTTCTTTTTTTTTTTTTTAACATGATAGCTGCTAAACCTGGTGTGAGTGAACCTGACTGTAGCTCTATGGTTTTTGAATGGTTTCTTCCTGGCTGCTTATATAATATTTTAACATTTACAAAGCACTTTAGATACACTACCTCCCATTTTTCCTCACAACTCTATGGGGTGGTTTTGCTATTATGATTTCTATTTTATAGATAAGAATGCTGAGGTTCAGAAAGGCTAAGTGACTTGCCTACAGTCATATAGCCAGTAAATCAAAGAACTGAGACTCAAATTCAGTTCTGATTCTGTCTTTGATACTCTTTTTTCTATACCCTAATACCATCAGAGACATTTATGTGCCATTTTTCTTCCTCTTTCCTGAGACATGGAATCTTTCCCCTCCTATCTAAATTCTGCTCATTCTTAAAGTCCTATCCCCTTCATGAAGCCTCCCCTGGTCACCAATCCAGAGTCATCTCTGCCTTGCTGAATTCCTATTGCACACCATATAGTTTAGCCCTTAATTGTTCTCTAACAATTTAGTATGTTTTGTCTCTCTAGTTGTGTTGTAAGCCTTTGAGGATAGAGATCATATCTGATACTTCTCTGTATCCCTCTTAGCACCATGGATAGTGATTGGCACATGGTAAGTATTCACCAGATACTTGCTGACTGATTGGTGAGCCCCTTAATCTACTGTCCTCTAGACCCACAGCTTAAGAAGTGCTGAAGGGGTCCCAAGTGGAAAAAGTTTAAGAAGTCCTGCTCTAGATGCTCAGTTTCCTCCCCAACAAGTACTCTTCTGCAGAAGCTGCTTTCTAAAGGGCAGCATTGTGACCACCAAGTGATAGATGGTGTTTTTTGTCTTTTGTTTCTGAAGAGGAACGGTAACATCACAGGGTGATGTCTTGACTCATGTGTGAATTGGATTTAAGTGAGGCAGAATTGCACAAAATTGTCAGCCTCACTTTCTTTTCCAGAGTCAGTACTTTTGTCAGGACAAAAGTCAAGATGATTGGCAATGGCCTGAGATGCAGTGGATGACTTTGGCATCTTTGATGTCTGAATAAGCTTAAGTGTTCCACAGAGCCTGCTTCAGCTGCCTTCATGGCCATTGGAACAAATTGATCTCATCCACCCATTCCACTGGGGAAAGTCTTCACATGCTTGGGGTAGACACCCCCTTAACTCATGGACAGATTTGAGGTCTATTGATTACCTTCAACCTGGTTTAGTCCCTCTGCTGAAATGGTTTACTGGGGAGTGACTACTGCACATACTACAGCTTCTTGGAGCCACAGGTGAGAGTTGAGTGCCAGGTAGACACCAAAAGTGGATAAGCAGCCTTGAAAAGGGCTCAGTGTCCTCACACCAGAGGTGCTAGTCCTCCCTGAACACCTGCTACACCCAAACCACCAAGTGATATAACTCACGTAAAGCACTTTGCATACCTTAAAGCACTATTTGAACGCTATTGTTATTATTTCACATAACCCAAATGCAGATCTGGGATAGAATCCACTATCTAAGAAAATGGAGCTGGAAGAGATAGAGCCTGTTGCTGCTGCTTAATTACTTGTGTTACTCATCACCTCTGTCTTCAGAAAAGATTGAATTCTTGCTCAATCATCATTTTGTTCTGAGTCATACAGATACGCTTATTTTCCACCTGGCCTCAAGCTCTACTTGGAATCACTGCAGCTTTGCTTTCTGACTCACGGGAATCCCAATCGGTTTCAGTCTCAAGGGACCAAATGTAAATGACTAAAGGGAAGAGATTTCCTGGAAAGATCTGTGTCATGTAATATCTTCCTGGCAGCAGCAAAACAAAGATGCAACTTGACCTCTTCCTTTTAGTTGTCTCCTGGTCCATGGAGCAAGGATCATGTCCTGCAGAATTTAGAGCCTTGTTGGAAATATTTTGTAACAAACCACCTTTCCCCAGAGGCAAGATGGTGGAGTAAGAAGTAAGTCACTCTTACCCTCCCTTATTAACTTCTGAAAACCAAGAAAATATCACCCCAGGAAAAACCCTGGAACAGCTGAACTAGAAGAAAGATGGGGTGCAGCAGTCTGGTAGCCCAGGTAGCTTGAGGGATTAACAGCAAAGGCCCCTCCTGCCCTGGGGAAAGGGGAGTAGTACTTAACAGGAGGTATCCCAGCAAGCTAGCAGAAAACCCCACCTCAGCATACCAGGAGGAGATCCTGAAACCCTGGTGGTGGAGCAGGCAAACAACAACACCAGGACCCCCGAGTGCCTCAGTGAGGATGGGGGAACCAGTGAAAACCAGCTGAGAAAGCCACCAGGTGCCTTGGCATTTTACAGCAACCAGATCTCCCAGTGCCTCAGCAAAATTCTGGGAAGCCCTCCAAGGGGCCCCAGGTGAATAAACATCCTGCAACATCCATCTGAAAGGAGCTGAAGAAAGTAAAAGGAAAGAAAGGCCTGCATGAGCAGGCAACGTCCAGGGGCCAGACTATCCAATCCTACCCCTAGAGTTCCAGTGTTGCTGATTCCAGCCCAACACCAGGTAAGTTGCCAGAACCCTACAATCTCCAACTGCTAACATCAGAGGCCTCAGCACACAAAGCCAGTGACCAGGCCCTGGGCTACCAACACAAGAAGCTTGGGTCAGTGCCCCCTGCTCCCTAGCAAAAGAGCTCAATCTCTTTAAAGGCCAGGAAATAAGCAAATACCATGAGCAAAAAGAAGTGTATGGTAGATTCTTATTATGGGAACAGTGAAGATCAATGCAGAAATTCTGAAGTGGACAACATTGTCAACAAACACACATCTGGAACCTCAAAAGAGAATATGGACTGGTCTGAGGCCCAAAAAGCCTTCTTGGAAGAGCTCAAGAAGGATTTTAAAAGTCAAATGAGAGAGGTAGAAGAAAAATGGGAAAAGAAATGAGAGGTATGCAACAGAGAGTCAATAGCTTAGAAAAGGAAGGACAAAAATTAACTGTAGAAAACAAACCACCTTTCCTTTCCCACCTCCCCTAATCCCTTCTATAAGTACTTTAGTGGCCAGAGGAAATGAACACAACCTCCAAGATTATCTAACTTGCACCTGAGGCATAGCCTTGGCTTGAGGAGGTGAGGATCATGAGGGTAATAATGGCCAAGTCAGGATAACTATATTAGGATGAGAGGATGATAGCTGACTTCAAATATTTGAAGGTCACATGGAAGAGAGATCAGATTTATGTCATGTGGTTTCAGAGACCCAGCAACAATGGGGAGAAGTTATGGGAATGTTGATTTTAGCTCAATATAAGTAAGAATTTCCTAACAATGAAAACTGCCTGACAATAAAATGGGCCACCTCCAGAGATATTATATTCCTTATCTCTGGAGATTTTAAATGGGTTCAGTGATCACTTGTCTCACCATAGTCAAGGAGACAGGCCAGTACAGATGAGAGAAGTAGGATGGTAGGAGCTGCTGCCAATAACCCTGATAAAGGTGCAGTCCTCACTCCCACTCAGGCTGCCTGAGTGGGCATAAGATTTAAAAAGAGCCAGGCTCTAGGTTGTTGTTCATTCTGTGGCTGTGAGTTTGATTATATTGGAAGAAAGTAAAGTAAGAGAGCCAGGTGAGACCTCAAGTCAGAGTAAAGCTGTTTATATGAGAAATTCCGTTGATGTGGGCTTTTTTCCCCATATCAATGCTTATTTTTCTTTGTGTTGCCCTAGGGAATGTCTCAGGCTGTAGGCTCTATATCAGCAGTGTGCTAGTCAATGTTGAACAATCAGTTCTCCTGGAAAAAGTAGTATTAATGATAGCTTTTAGTTATCTGCATTATTAACATTTTGTCCATCACTTTAAGTATAGATAACCAACAAAACAAAAACCAAGCCCTAATTTGTAAGTTTTCTGGGTTCTGAGGTATAAATGCTAGCAATGAAAATTTAATAATACTTTCTTGAGAGGCTGTTTGAACTGACTCTAAAACATCCCCGACTGTTTGGGAAGCTGCTTGAAGTCAGTCCCCACATGCACTAAGGGTATTGGTAAAGATGCTTAAGCATCACAGGGCAGTGAGATGAGATTGTATAAGTAAAATGACACTGTGTCAGGAGTCATGGGACTCTGGCAGTATATAATTCTGTATAGAGGATAAAGTTTAGGGTATGTGGCATAGAATGAATATAAATGAGAGGAATGGCTCTATAAGAATAGTGTCTAAAACTGAGTGAATTTCACTGGGTGTAAATTATAACAAAAACAAAAAAGGGATTTTTAAAAAGCTATTTTATGGATTGGGGGAAATTTTAACTTAGTACTCACCAAAAGAGAAAAAAAGGCAGAATTAATCAACCAATTGCTTTTGTTTATTTTAACAAAGAGAAGGATGTTTAAATTGGGGATGATAAAACAAAAATGATTAACTGGAATAAAAACAAAAAAAAATAAGTGAGGGGATACTGAGAGGGTACTTCATTGCCTTCAATGGGTTCAAGTTTCCATACCAATCCAAAAAACTGATTGACAATAGAATGATGCGTGACATAGCCTTGGGAAATGTGAGAGGGGCCAGAGGAGTGGATATGGGCAAGTTTTGTCCCTATTTTCAAGAAAGAGAATACACTGAACCCTTCAAACCATAGGCTAGTGAGCTTTTCACTGATTGTTGGCAAACTCCTAGACTGTAATTTTAAAGGATCAGTTTGTCAGCATTTAAAATGTGTCAGTTGCCAAGGTCCATTGATTTTACCTTCATAATGCCTCTCATATACACATAGCCCCTTCTCTCCTTTGACACTGGCTTCACTTCGGTATAGGTTCTCATCTCCTCACTTCTAGACTACTGCAATAGGCTACTGGTGGGTCTCCTGACTCACCTTTCTTCACTCTAGCCCATTCTCCACCTGGAGGTCAAGGTGATTTTCCTAAATCAAAGGTCTGACCATGTCACCAGCCAATTCAATAAACTCCAATGGCTCCCTGCATCAGATACAAAATCCTGTCTTTTAAAGCTCTTCAAAGTTTGGCCCCCATTACCTTTCCAGTCTTCCTACACTTTACTCAGCCCTATGTTCAGGGATCTTGTCTCCTGGCTGCTGCTCACTACAATTCACTCCATCTTCAGATTCTAGGCCTGGAATTCTTTCCCTCACCATTTCTGCCTCTTGACTTTTTTAGATTCCTTCAAGTCTTGGCTCAATCTGACCTTCTGCAAGAAGCCTTTCCCAATCCTCCCTAATACTAATCCCTTACCTCTCTTCCAATTTATCCCACACATATCTTGTTCTTACATGGTTGTTTGTGCATTGTCTCCTGCATTAGACTGTGAATTCCTCAAGAGCAGGGACTGTTTTTTGCCTTACTTTGTGTCACCAGCACTTAGCATACTACTTGGCACAAAGTTGGTTGGTTGTTGTCCTTCATTTTTTTTTATTTTTAGGCAATTGGGGTTAAATGACTTGCCCAGGGTCATACAGCTAGTAAGTGTCAAGTGTTTGCTCTGAGGCTGGATTTGAACTCAGGTCCTCCTCACTTCAGGGCTGGTGCTCTATCCACTGTGCCACCTAGCTGCCCCATTGTCCTTAATTTTTGAAGAGGACCAAAATGACATCACTATGCTAGAGTCAAGTTATAGTGTGTCCAGCTGTGGCTGATCAGACCAACATGAGCTCAAAACGTTCTACTACAGGTCAGGCACACATAGTTTGTGTGAACCTTTGGGGTGGATTCTATAGGTTTGTGTATTTTGTGTTTCTTTTGAGCTATTTCAATTCTGCTTTGCTCAGAGCACAGCACCTTTTCCGATGTGGGCACGCCATGCTGAGTGGTTCTGTGCCAGTGTCTCCCATGTCACACAATCAATTCCAAAGTTCTTAAGAGATACCTCAAGAGTGTCCTTGTATTGTTTCTTCTGACCTCCTTGTGAATGCTTACCCTGTGTGAGTTCTCCATAAAATAGTCTTTTTGGCAAGCGTATGTTTTGCAGTTGAACAGCATGGCCAGCCCATTGGAGTTGTGCTCTCTGAAGCAGAGTTTGAATGGTTGGCATTTTAGTTTGAGAAAGGACCTCAGTGTGTGGGATCTTATCCTGCCAGGTGATCTTCAGAATCTTCCTGAGATAATTCAAAATGAAGCGATTCAGTTTCCTGGCATGGCACTGATATACTATCCACGTTTCACAGGCATACAACAATGAGGTCACCACAACAGCTCAGTAGACCTTAAGTTTGGTAGTCAGTCTAAGAAACTTTTCTCCCACACTTTCCTTCAGAGCCTCCCAAACACTGAGCTAGCTCTGGCAATGTGTGCATCAACCTCATTATCAATGTGTACATCCCTGAAAAGTACACTACCAAGGTAAGTGAACTTATCCACAGTATTCAAAACTTCTCTATTTGCTGTAACCAGTGGTTTCATGTATGGATGGTCTGGTGGTGGCTGATGGAGCACCTATGTTTTCTTGGCATTAATTGTTAGGCTAAAATTAGTACAAGCAACAGAAAACTGATTCATACTTTGTTGCATCTCAACTTCAGAAGCTGTATTGAGTACACAATCATCTGCAAACGGAAAATCATGCACCAATACTCCCTCCACTTTGGTCTTAGCTTGTAGTCTTTTCAAGTTGAAGAATTTACCATCAGGCCACAAAGTAGATGCTTAATAAAGGCTCGTTGACTTGACTTAAAAGAGTGATCATTGAGAGTCCACATGGCTTCATTAAGAATAAATTATGCAAGACAAAAGTAATTTTTCAGAAGGTTAATTAGACTCAAAGATTGGAGATGCCACCAGCATTTCACGACCTTTTTCATGTTATCCTTATATACTCAATATGTAGATGTGAGCTACTGTAGATAACAGCATATTTAGGTGAATTCAGAACTGGTTGAATAACTGGACCCAAAGAGTAGTCATTAGTGGGTCAATATCAGTGCAGAACAGAGTTTATCAAAATCTCACCCCAAATCTCCTCACCTCCATGTAGAAGAATAAGAATCCTTCAAAGGGAACATAAAGTGAGGCCCCAAATCATTTTGGCACGTGGTACAGTGGATAGAGTGAGTGTTGGGCCTGGGGTCAGGAAGACTTGTCTTTCTGAGTTCAAATCTGGCCTCAGATATATACTAGCTGTGTGATCCTGCCCAAGTCATTTAACCCTGTCTGTCTCAGTTTCCTCATTTGTAAAATGAGCTGAAGAAGGAAATGGCATACCACTCTAGTATCTTTGCCAAGAAAACCCTGAATTGAGTCATGGAGAGTTGGACATGACTGAAAAATGACTGAACAACAACAACAACCTATAGAAATACAGTCGTTTTTATTAATGAAAATAAAGTTCAAGTCAAAGTTGACAAAAGCAATACTAACACAACAAATTTGCTCCAACTAAAGGTGAATGCAATGCAGTCATTATTTAGTAGAGTAAGAACAAACAAGATCAGATTGGCATGTGTAAAATGCTATGGTATGCTACTGTCATTTGTTACTTCACTCTCCATAGACTCATCCACACAGTTGATACTTATGGTTGTACCACTTGTTGTACATAAAGGTCAAATGTGTAAACTCAAAACTAAGTAATATTTTGTGAGAAAGCTGAGTGTCAGAATACCTCATATTTCTCAAACATCATTCATTTCATATATCTCAACATCATTCATTTTGGTAAATACAATATAATAAGCTGACTTCCAAAAAAAAAACCCCAAAACCCAACAACTCAACCAAACAAACAAACAAACACCTACCTGCAATTTAAAAAATGGAAATTAAGAAAAATTATAGACAATAATTTGAAATTTTTTGGGGGTGGGAGATGGGTCTCCTTATCTTGCTCAGGCTGGGAGTGCCATGGTCGCTTATGGGCCTGATTCCACTATTTATCAATATAGGGGCTTTGTTCTACTTTCTTTTCCATTTGGGCTGGTTCATTCCTCTTTAGACAGCCTGTTTCCTTCCAACCCCCAACTGGCAGCTCATAGTATTAGTGCTAGACCTAACTTGGAAACCCAATCTGAGCTTATTGCAGCTTAGAACTCCTGACCTCATGCAATTCACCAATTTCAGCCTCCTCAGTAGCAGGAATTACAGATATACACCTGATTAAATTTTCAATAATTGTTTAAATTTAGCTCTTATTTTTGTTACCTTTCCTTAAAAAAACTAAAATAATATATCCCTTTGTGGTGGATATATACCCAATCAGTTTGAAGAGGAAATTTACTGGCACAATTGAAACTATCATAAGCAAAAGCAAGAATGAGAATTTAGGCAAGAGAAATACAAAAATACAAAGTAAAAAACCCTAAATCCAGAGAATGCTATTAGTTAATATTTATCATTTGGATTCATAAGTACTATAATTGCTGGGGAGGGAAGACTGCATGTTTGCCTTGTCATGAAGACTTTAGCTATAGAGAATATGGTGGTGAAAAATTTGGAGCTGAGGATAATACATCTGCAAAATAATGTTTGTAGTGTTTCCTAATTTAAAAAATTTCTGCCTAAAAATGAAATGGAAAAAAATAAAGACTTCTGTATCAATCACTTGGCCATTAGATAGGAGAAATTTTAATTTTATTTTTAAAGCATAGATTTTTATAAATATGAATTTATAAGGAGCCCTTTTGCCATGGAAAAATATTACATATTTGGTCTCATTCCATATGCACAAGAACTGTTAAAATATTTATCATATGATGGTACATTGAAAAAAGCATTCAGAATTGTAAATTTTCTTATATTTTGGTTATGGTTGAATTTGATCCAATAAAGTGATATAAATTCTATTATCATTTGTAACAGTTTGTTTTCTGCTGTTAACTGTTGTAAAGATAAAATATCAATTTTAATTATTCACTGAATAAGGATTACAAATAGCAATTTCATCAATGACGCCATATTTTGAGAACTTTTTCTCTGAAAAATAAACCTATCATCATATTTGTGATATGTACCACAGATAGAGCATTGTATTTGCAGTATGAAGGCCTGAGTTTAAATTCTGCTTTAGACGCTTCTTTGCTTTATGTCCCTGGGCAAGTCACTTTACCTCTCTCAGACTCAGTAAAATGGAATAACATTAGTAGCACCTACATCATAGAGTTTCTGTGAATCTCAAGTGAGATAACACATGCAAAATGCTTTGTAAACACTAAAGAAATATATAAATGCTGGCTATCATTATTTTATAAGGCATAAATATAAAAAGTATGAAAAAGATTTTCTTAAAACATCTGTGTATGTTGTAAGTTTAAGATTTATTTGTGTCTTATTAAGTTATAATTTTAAATTTATATTTGAACTAAACACAACATAAAATCATTTGCATGAATTGTTTTATTTATTTATATATTTATTTTACTTTTGGGGGAGGTAATCGGAGTTAAGTGACTGCTAGTAAGTGTCAAGTGTCTGAGGCCAGATTTGATCTCAGGTCCTCCTGATTCCAAGACCAGAGCTCTATCCACTGCACAACCTAGCTGTCCCTGCATGGACTGTTTTTATGAAAGCATAGGGCACAACATTTTTTTCTTGTAAGAAAGGAAATTCTCTACTGCAGTATCTTAAGGATATGACATTGATATCCTTATCTGTTTAACATTTTTAAAAATATATGCTACATTTTTACATTGCAAACATTTACAGATTACTCCCTTCCTGAGAAGTCTCTTGTAAGGTCACTTTGTAAGTAAAACTAATAATACAGTGATGTCATCTGAAACTGTGTGCAATATTTCACATCTGTAGCACCCTCCAACTCTATATTTTAAAACAAGTTAACAGAAATCTTGGCAGCTGGGTGGTGCAGTGGATAGAGCTCCAGGCCTGGAGTCAGGCAAGACTCATCTTTCTGAGTTCAAATCTGACCTAAGACACTTACTAGTTGTGCGACCCTGAGCAAGTTACAACCCTGATTGCCTCTATTTCCTCATCTGTAAAATAAGCTAGAGAAGAAAATAGCAAACCACTCTAATATGTACCAAGAAAACCCTAAATAGGGTCACAAAGAATTGAACACAACTAAACAACAATAAACAGAAATCTTTCTCTTTTTCCCACTCCCACATGCTATGTTTACAAAAAATGCTGATAACACAAAGCTGAGAGATAACAAACACATTGGATAACAGAGTTAAAATTAAATAATCTCTGCAGTCTGGATCAATGGACCAAATCTAGTAAGATGAAATTTAAGGACCAGTGTGAATTCCTGTGATTGGGATAAAAACAATCAATTGCACAAACACAGGGTGGAGAAGGTTTGGCCAGACAATAATCATGTGAAAAAGATCTGGAGGTTATACTGGACTACAGTGCAGAATGAGTCAAAAAT
The DNA here is from genome assembly GCF_900497805.2 of Vombatus ursinus. Taxonomy (NCBI): domain Eukaryota; kingdom Metazoa; phylum Chordata; class Mammalia; order Diprotodontia; family Vombatidae; genus Vombatus; species Vombatus ursinus. Next base: position 77,823,325 of record NW_020954569.1, on the reverse strand, counting down.
GTGATGCAGTGACTAAAATAGCTAATGAGGACATTATTAGTGGTAGATCATCCAGACTGAAAGAGGTGACAGCCCTGCTTTACTCTGTCTTGATCATAGGACATCTTTTATTTTGGGATCTCTTTCCTGAGGTGATCAGTAGATTCTTTCAATGCCTATTTTACTTTCTGGTTCCCAGACATCAAGGCAGTTTTCCTTGATAATTTCTTGAAAGATACTGTCTAGATCCTCCTTTTGATTATGGCTTTCAGGTAGTCCAATAATTCTGATATTGTCTCTCTTGGATCTATTTTCCAGGTCAGTTGTTCTTCCAACGAGATATTTTACATTTTCTTCTATTTTTTCATTCTTTTGAATTTGTTTGATTGAATCTTTATGTCTCATAGAGTCATTAGCTTCCACTTGCCCAATTCTAATTTTTAAGGAGTTGTTTTCCTAAATTAGCTTTTGTACTTCCTTTTCCATTTGGCCAATTTTACTTTTTAAGGAGTTGTTTTCTTTGGTGGATTTTTGTATCTTCTTTTCCATTTGGCCAATTCTACTTTTTAAGCAGTTGTTTTCTTTTACCAAGCTGTTGATTCTTTTTTCATAATTCTCTTCCATCACGATAATTTCATTTCTCAATTTTTCTTCTATTTCTCTTATATGATTTTTAAGTTCCTTTTCGAGCTCTTCCATGTGTTCTTTCTAGGCTTGAGACCACTTCCCATTTTCCATTTGGGGCTTGCTCATAGGTGTTTTGACATTGTTGTCCTTTTCTGAGTTTGTGTCTTGATCTTCCCTATCACCTTAATAACTTTCTATGGTCAGATTTATTTTTTTGTTGTTTTTTACTCATCTCTTTTGACCTTTTTCCTTTCTTTTAAATTTGAGTTCTTCCCCCTGGGATGAAAGGGGTACTATCCCAGGTTTCTTGTACCATGGGCTGCAGGCCCTGGCTGTTTACCTGGTGATGCACTGATGTTGCCATGAGGCCTGTGGAGGACCCTTGTGTCTGGTGCTTCACTGTACTGGTATCTGCATGTTTCCCTGGGGCTACTCTGAGGCATACAGTGGTCTGGCTGCTGGAGGCTGCCTGTTTGCCTGGGGCTCTGCCAAAGTACATGGCAGTTCTCGGAGTTGGAGTCTGCCCATTCCCCTGGCTATAGTGAGGCATGTGAGGGGTTCTGGTGTTGGTGTTTGGCTGCTCCACCGCACTGGGACTCAGGATCTCCCACTGGTTTGCTGAGATGGGGCTTGCTGCTGGCTTGCTGGGACGTATCCTGTACTGAACTGCACTGTTCTTTCACCTGAGTGAGACAGACCTTTTCTGTGGATCTTCCAAGTTTTTTGGGCTAAAAGGTTGTTTCACTCCATCTTTTTGCTGGTTCTGTTGTTCCAGGATTTGTTTTGGGTGCTATTTTAGGGTTGTTTGGAGGTGAATATGGGAGAGTTACAGTGATTTACTGATTACTCTGCCATCTTGGTTCCTGGAAGTCTGATCACAGGACATCTTGAGTATTATGTTTATTTATGGAAGCACGTTTAAGGAGAGATGTTGGAAACTAGAGTACATGCAGAAGAGATCAGTCTGGATGGTACATGGATGAAGACTATGCTCTTGAGGCTCAGCTGACAGATTTGGGCAATAAGTTGTAATCTATTTGCACCTCTCAATTTTTTTTCTTTTGTTCACCTCAAACTTTGATTCTTTAGAAATTATGGCATTCCAAGATTCAGAATTATATACCATTATTTGGACAATATTCCTGTTGTCAGGAATTTGGACAATATGAAAACACAATCATTTCAATATGAGATGAGAGTTCCCAAACCATTTTTAAAAGGAGAGTAGAAGGCATGTTTATGTGCAACATTAAACTTTTCTCTATCATCAGTATCTTGGGCCAAGGGAAAGAATCTCTAATTCTTGAAAGTCACAATTGGGCTAAGCTGTGCCTTTGGGTTACCATTGGAAGGTCTGGGAATAGGTAAAGGTGGGAAGAGAAAATGAGGTAAATGAAGAAAAGAAAAGAAACAAAAGTGAACAAGGATAAGGAACTGAGAGCGAGGTGTAAGGATAAATGAGTACTAATTGCCTCAGGTACCATTCAAGAGAACCTATGCCATGTATGCCTGCTTTAGGGTGGCCCTGGATTATGTTCTCAATGTTTTGTCCTTAGCACACTCTGTGCAGGTAATGAAGCTGAAACATCAACAACAATGCAAATCCAGCACCTCCTTTCTTTTCTGTTCTGGAGAACCGCAACTACTCAGTGGAAACTAGGGCTTTATGCTATGACGTGATGGGGCATGGACTTCCTCCCTTTGGCTATTCAGAATCCACCTCCCTGCTCTTTGGGAAATCAGCTGGCCCGAATCACAGGATGCTGCTTTACTCACCCACAGGCCAATACTTTAGAGCATAAACATGATCTTTAATAATAACAGCTAGCCTTTATATGCTATTCTTGTTCAGTTGTGCCTGACTCTTTGTGACTCCGTAGACCATACTGTCCATGGGATATTCTTGGCAAAGATACTTGGAGTGGTTTGCCATTTCCTTCTCTAGTGGATTAAGGCAAACAGAGATCAAGTGACTTGCCTAGGGTCACACAGCTAGTAAGTGTCTGTGGTCAGATTTGAACTCAGGTGTTTGTGATTCCAGGCCTGATGATCTACCCACTGCACAGCAGGGCTTTCCCTTCTTCTAAGGGAAGAAGTCCAAATCCAAGGGACTGTACCAATAGTTAGACAGTCCTCTGTCATGTCCTCCTCTTACCCCCATGAAATTCTCTTTGCCAAGCTGTGCTCATACTCTGAATTGCTTTTGCCTCAGGCAAAAGAGTTTCTGTTTACAGCTCATCTGTTCAGGAAAATGTATTTAGAGTAATAAATCACATTTACATAATGACAAGGTTTACAAAGCACTTTCCTCATTACACTCCTATAAGGTTGGCGGTACAAATATTATTACTCCCATTTTACTGATGAGAAAAGCAATGCTTAGAGACATTAAGTGTTTTACCCAAGGTCAAACAATTAGAAACCATCAGGATCAGGATTTGAATTCAGGTCTCTACCAACTTTAATTCCAACATTCTTTCCATCATATTACACTATCATCCTTTAAAAGGCAAGTAAGCCTATGGCCTTCAATTTTGATACTTTCAGTTAGGGAGGCTAATTGGTCAATAGCACATACGTTCAAGTAAACTCATGCTATCCCTGCAAGCTGTCACAGTGCCAACCAAAGTGTGAGAGAAGAAGGAGCAGGAAATCTGTAAAAAAAAAAAAAACCAATCTAAAAAGTTGCTCAACTGCTTATTTCAGCTCCCATTGTAGTTGTTTCTTTGACCAGGTGTCTTAAAAGTGTCAAAGTTAGGTGTAGGTATGTGTCCATGTATTTGTATGTAAACACACACACACACACACACACACACATATATATACATGTGTATCTATATACATACACACATATAAATACAAATACACACATCAGTGTATGCATGTTGTGGGCTGGACTTGACTCTGGCTAGGCCCCTGGTAGTTTTCATCTGATACTGGAGCAAAATGAAATACTCATAGAACATTCAACATTTAACAAAAAGTGGTTTACTTGGCATTAACAGAAGAAGGACATTCATTGAGAATTTTCAGTGAAGATAACTGACTGATTCAGCATGTCTTCCCAGTGTTTGTCTTGCTGTGGGTCGATGGTCAGAAGCCCCCAGAACAACGCTGGTGCTCCTTGTGGCCTTTTGCACTTAAGCAACAGGGAAAACATGTCAACAGCCTGAGCCTGTTCCCTTAGCCAATCAAGCCTTAGAAAGAGTGTCAATACTTCTTAAAAAAAAAAAAAAGAATTAACCAAATCTTTTTTGGGGAGAAACTTAGGAAAAACTAGCCCAGCCTATATGGCAGAGCCCGAAGAAATATTACTTTTATCACACTGTGTAAATACGTGCATAGTGACAGAAAGTAGATAACCTATCCCTTACCCAGGGAAATAAGAGACTCACGGTATTTCCATACCTTAGTTTCCTCCTTTGTAAAGTAAAGAAATTAGGCTAGATACCTTCTAAAGATATTTCTGGTTCTGAAATTAGGATTTGGTGGGTTTAAGAACTAAGGTACCTTTTTGGGGGGTTGTTTCTGGTTTTTCCATTTATTATTTATTTTTAACATGCTTTTCTTTTTAAATTTTGAGTTCCAGATTCTCTCCCTCCCTCCCAATCCTCCCCCCCCACTGATAAGATAAACAATATAATATCATTCATGGAATATGTATTTCCATATTAGCCATATCACAAAAAAAGCAAACAAAAAATAAAATGAGAAAATTATACTTTAATTTGCACTCCAAGTTCATCAGTTCTCTCTCTGGGGTGGATACTATTTTTTCATCATGAGTCCTTTGAAATTGTCTTGAAACATGATGATCAGAATAGCCAAATCTTTCACAGCAGATCATCATTACAACATTGGCATTACTATGCACAATGATCTCCCCATTCTCACTTCACTTATCAGTTCATATAAGTCTTACCAAGTTTTTCTGAAACAACTTTTCTTGTCATTTCTTATATCACAATAGTACTCATCACAATCATATGCCATAAGATTCCCCAATTGATGGATATCCTTTCAGTTTCCAATTCTTTGCCAGCACCAAAAGAGCTGTTATAAATATTTTTGTGAATATAGGCCCTTTTCCTTTTTCTTTGATCTCTTTGAGTTGCAGGCTTATAGAAAAGTGTGCACAATCTTATAGCCCTTTGGCGTAGTTCTGGTCTATTCTTAAAATGGTTGGACCCATTCATTACCCCACCAAGAGTTCATTAATAGAGTTTGTTAATTTATGTATCTTCCCTTATTCTCTCCAACATTTGTCATTTCTGATAAGTGTGAGGTAGTACCTCAGAATTGTTTTAATTTGCTTTTCTCTAATCAATAGTAATTCAGAGCATATTTTTTTTTCATCTGACTATAGAGAGCTTTGATTTCTTCTTCTGAAAACTGTACTCTTTGATCATTTATCAATTGGGGAATGGCTCTTATTTTTATAAATCTTACTCAGTTACCTATATATTTAAGAAATGAGGCCTTTAACAGAAAAACTTTTTTTTAAAAAAAAATATTACTTCATTAAGGTACTCTAAGAAAGTTTAACCAGGGTTATTGTCTAGTGATTTCGTTAATGTGGACACTATCAGTGCAACTCAGCTCCTCTCCATTTCTTCTCTTCCTATGAAGTATCAGTCCATACATCCCTTGAATTTTATTTAAGAGAATTTTTCCAATGCATTGGAACGTCTCCTGAAGCTTTGAAGGTATCAATAGATCCTCTGCACTGACCACTGGTTGACTCTCGTTCTGAAGACGTGATCAATCCACCTCATTTTAAGGTCATATATGTTTTTTAAAATGTCTTTTATTTCACTTCTCCCACATGAATGAATATGTGCTTATTTCTACCCTATATGTCTGTTTTGCCTGTATTTTGATTCTTCTGAAGACTGTGGTGTACCATGATTAATAGTAATTTCACATTACCAGAAGGTTATTGGCATTAAAAAGACAATTTTGTAGCAATGAGTTGGGATCAATGAAAGGGCAGGTCAATTTGCAAAGCTTTTTCCCCCTTCCCTTCCTTTTTAAAAATAAGTCTTTTGATGACTTTTGTTTTTTACATTATGTTGGTTATCCCCAATATCCCTCACTCTCTACCTCCCAGAGAGCCGTCTAATATAACACATGCTATTTTTAGAGATTAAAAAAAAAAGAAAAAGAAAAGGGAAAAAATCAGGACAACTGATCAACATTGAAAAAAGTCTGAAAACATGCAACATGTAACATCTGCGGACTTCCCACTTCCTTGAAGGAGTGGTTTGGGGGTGTCCTCTTGTATCTCTTTCTTCAAGTCATATTTGATCATTATAATTTGTTACAATCACTTTCAATCTTTGTGAGTTTTTTTTCTTTCCCTTTACAATGTATTTATTGTGTATTTATCTTGTATATTATCAATGTATTTATTATCTATTTATCTTGCTTTCTTGGCACTTCCTTTCTTTCTGCTTCCTATTAGGTTGAGAAACAGATGGTTATGAGCAAAGGCTGATTGAACACTTCCTGAGTTTGTGGGATTCTTTTGCAGATTTGGATTGGATTAAATGATCACTGAGCTCCCTCCATCTTTGGAAATCTAATTACTTCCTCCTTCTCCTAGTGAAATGCCCCTTCTTTTCTTCTGAATTTGCAACAGAATTGAGCGGCACGGGGCCTTTATCTCTTTTATATTGTCAGCAATTTGTAGAATTATTGCTCTGTTGAGTAACAAATCTCTCCCTCTCTCTCCCCCTCCCTACTTACTTCCCTCTCCACTCCCTCTCTTTTTCTCCCCTTCCATCCCTCTCTTCCTTCTCCTCTTCTCTTTCTCTTCCTCCCCTTCCCTCTTTCCCTTCTTCCTCCCTTTCTCTCTCTCCTTCCATCCCTCCCTCACACCCTTCGTCCCTCCTTCCCCTCCCTTTTCCTCTTCCCTCTGCCTCTTTTTTTCCCTCCATCATTTCCTTCTTCACTCCCTTCCCCCCTATTGCTACTATTGCACTACCCAGAAGGAATTGAGCAACTGTATTCTGACCTCCCTGCACCCATGAATCCACTTGCTCTATTAATGCATTCATCTCTTCATTACCCTCTCTTCTTTCCACCTCTTGCTCTAAAAGCTATAATCAAATCAACACTCCCATCCACTATGGGAAGGTCATTTCAAGTAACTGCTCTATCATTCTACTTCCTATCCCTGTGAATTCACAGCCCAAAATACCCTTCCCTGGCCACCACTCTGCTATGTGTGTTGTCTCTCCCATTGGTATATGAGCTTCTTGAGGGAAGGGACTATTTTGCCTTTGTATTAATATTCATGGGGTCATAGATTTAGAGTTGAAAGAGACCTTAGAAGCCATGAGTCCAATCCCTTCATTTTTCACATTAGAGAATTGAGGCTGGGAAGGTTTAAGTGATTAGTTCATGGTCATATAACTAGTAAGTGCTAGAGGTAGGTTTGCTGTTTTTTTTTGTTTTTTTTTTTTGTTAGCTTGTTTTGTTTTGTTTTGTGGAGAAGGTGGGAAGACCTGCGATTTGAAATCAGGTTCTATGGCTCCAAATCCATTGATCATTTCACTATCCTATGTTGCTCTTGGGGAAACCAAATATGCATCTATTTGATGTTAGTAAATATTGGTGCCCTACAGACTAGCTTCCTTTCATCTAGCTTTTAGGCACAGTAAAAATAGCACCAAATACTTCTTTCTTTTATGTGTTGGTTTCACTTATCTGATAAACAAGTCACCCAACAATTTCCAAAATATAGAGAAAATATGTGTATTTCAATGATAGTAGTCCAGAATTAATACCTAGACATCATGGGGAAAAAAATTTCCTTATGATAAATTTCAAAGGAGTAATAGGTTGAGAGCATTCTCTACCTTTGGCAGAAATTCAGACTTTATTAGGGAACATTTTTTCACTTATGTATGAATTAGATGCCAGAGCAAGGATGCCCCCTTCTCTCATATAAAAGGGCTCTAGTTTATCTGAGATGACGTAAGCACTCTAGCATTTTCAAAAAGAGATGTCATTAATTATGGATTCTGACCAATATGAAGTGTGTTTAAGATCTACCTGAACATCTGTGTTTTTTTTCTTTTTTACTTTATTGTTCTTTTTAAAGTTTTTCAAGTAACAAATATTTCCTTATTAATTTATCCCTTCAGCTACCCACTCCCCATTAAACAAAATTCAAAACCAAAAAAACAAATCCCTCTACATATCTATATAATCTGACAAAACATATTCCTAAATCAGTCATGCCCCACAAAAGTATGTTTCTTTCTGCATTTTAAGTTTATCATCTCTCAGGATGTGAGTGGTATATTTCATCTTCATTTCTTTTAACCTCTGGCTTATCAGTGTGTTGATCAGAGTTCTAAAATCTTTCAAAAATGTTTTTCTGCAAAATGTATGTCTTTGCAATTTTAAGTATCACATCTCTGTCAGAGAGTGGTGCTTTTCTTTTTTATTTTGGGTACTTATGATTTATCATGCATTCATTAGAATTCTAAAGTCTTTCAAAGTTGTTTTTCTCCATATGGGTCTCTTTGACTCCAGGCCCAGCATTCTATCAACAACCACTTCTTCCAAGAATTTAGTATAATAATTGACAAATAGTCAGTACTAATTAGGGCAGCTAGGTGGTACAATAAATAAAGTGCCAGGCCTGATCAGGCAGACTCATCTTCCTGAGTTCAATCTGGCCTCAGACACTTTCTAGCTGTATGACCCTGGGCAAGTCACTTAACCCTGTTTGCCTCAGTTCCTCATCTATCAAATGAGCTGGAGAAGGAAGTGGTAAAATACTCCAGTATCTTTACCAAGAAAACCCCAAATGGGGTCACAGAGAGTTGGACATGGCTGAAAAATAACAACCTCTTTCCTGACTCATCATTCTCTTCCTACCTCTTAAAATGAGCAGCCTTCAAGAATCTGTGCTTGGCCCTCTTCTCTATCTGCACTCATGTCTTTGGCAAGCTTGTTCACTCACAATGCTTCAACTATCACCTCTGCAGATGTTTTCCAAATCCATGTGTAACCCTAGGGCTCAAGTCAGTTTGCATAATACTCTCTTTATTGGTGAAGAATGTTTGCTAAATGCTTCGTGCCCCTGTGAGAAGTAAAGTTGTCAAGAACTTGGGAGAAAGAGAGGTCTTTCGGCTTCTTACTTCAAGGGAACAGTTCTGAGTTCTCTTCATTGAAAGATCTCTGGCGGGAAAAACTACAGAAAGAAGCTGACATATAGAGGAGCACCTTGAACATGTCGCTATCCCCAGCTTACTACACTACAGATTTTGGGGAATTTCATCCTGGGTGAGATCAGAGACTGGGGGACTCTGTCTCTGTTGAGTTGACGTATCTTGATCTCAGGAGAAGAACTCATTCACTTTGTGTATTATTGTGTATCTAATCTGTATAACTTCCCTAATTTTTATTTTCTGTTTGCTTAGAGGCAGGTAGGTGTCCAATGAATAGAACACTGTGTCTGTTGTCAGGAAGACCTGAGTTCAAATCTGGTCTCAGACACTTTCTAGCTGTGTAGCCTTGTGACTCTAGGCAAGTCACTTAACCTCTACATACCTCAATTTTCTCAATTTTAAAATGATGATAATAATAGCACCTACTTTCCAGGGTTGTTGTGAGAATCAAAGAAGATAATATTTGTAAAGTACTTAACACAGTGACTGACACTTACTAGGTGCTTGATAAATACCTGTTTCCTTCCTCCCTGCTTCCCTTCCTTCTTTCTTCTCTCCTTTCTTCTCCCCTTTCTTCCCTCTCTCCCATATAGACATACATAAGCTATGTAGGCACACTCATCCCATAGGTCTTTGACCTTGACCTATTTTCTGGATGACATCTCCAGCTCCCTATAAGACATTTCTACTTGATTATCGCATTCACCTCTGAAATTCAGCATGTCCAAAATCAAGCCAATTCTCTTCTCCCTAAATTGACTGCTTATTCTGACTTTCCTATTTCTGTTACTTTTGAAATACCATTCACAGGGTCTCTTTTGTTTGAAATCTCAGTATTATCTTCAGTTCTATCACTTCTTATATCCAAGTTGTCACTGATTCCTGTGAATCTAGCACTTCCCATCTCTTTCACCTATCCTCTCCTTTCAACAGCCACTGCCACTATCCTAGCATAACTCCTCATCAACACCCACTTGGACTTTTGCAAGCCTGACAGGTTTTTCAGTTTCCCCTCCCTCTCCTCTACAATCTATCCTTCACTTTGCTTCCAGAATAATCTTTCTTATTTTCCTTCAGGGCAGGTATTATTTGTCTTTGCATCCCTACTGCTCTTGGTGGGTGGGTACCACCTATAACATATCACAAACAAGGAATTATGAAAGCTGCACAAAGGATATAATCAAAGACATGCATTATCAGAAAAGAAGGTGGGCTGTCTCATAGTGAGAGCTAAAGAAAAACCATGGACTTCTTGTAAGCTCCATAGGTTTCCTTGCAATGTCAAGAGAACTTGAGGAAAGCCCATAGAGCACAGAATGTACCTCCTTGTGGTGACCTTAGAAGACACAGTTGAGGGTTGCATAGGGTGGGCAGGTCTGGACAACTTGTAATTTTAATAGTTGGAGGGAATGCCTACATCTGGCTTACCCACATAGGCACTAGCATAATGGGGCCGCTGGAGTACTTTTAATGTAGTAGGTGCTCAATAGATGTTTGCTTAATTGGACTAAACATCATCCCTCAGCTCCAAATTCTTCAGTGGCTCTTTTTTTTGGCAATTTTTTATCTTTTCTTTGCTTGGCATTCAAGGCTCTCCACAATCTGACAACACTTTACTTTTACAGTTTTAGCTCATATTATTTCTCTTCATCCACTCTATGCTTATTCTCAACTAAACTACTTTTGTCCTTCCAAATATGCCTGTTTTCCCACTTCTGTGCATTTGTTCATGATGCCTGGAATGTCCTTGGTCTCACCTTCATTTGTGGAATTCCAACTTGTTGTTGAAAACTAAATGAAATGCCACCCCATCCAAGAAAGGTATTTTTAATAGTCTGAGTTGATAATAATCTCAAAATGAGGTTATTATCAACATCAAATGATGTTCCTCAGGCCTTACTTAACACTTTGTTTTGTAACTCTTTAATGTACCTATGTAATATTGCATGTGTATTTGTCTTTGTATTTTATTCCCGTATTAGATGGTAAGACCCATAAAGGGACCTTTTCTTATCTGGGTGCAGTGTGTTGCCTGAGGAAAGACAACTAGGGGCCAGACTGAGCATCTTCTATCTGTCCCAAAGCAACCACTTTCATCTGTACCAGCATGTGGCAACTGCCAGTTCAATTTCCCAGCTGGGATGTGGAGAACCTCCAATGCAAAGAGCAGCCTTCACTTTGACTTTAGGCCACCCATCTCCTTCTTCACCTGTCCTTTGAGGGTACAGGAGTGGTTCCCTCTACTTGATGATGAAGATTCTCATAGCTTTTCATGGTTCAGTAATTCTGAACTCCTTATAGATCATCATCTAAACTTAATTCTTTACCCCTTACCACCCTATTCCTCATTCCTATCCCCCTCAATTCTCCCACCCCAGAATTTCATCCTAACTTTACCCAGTCCTTCCACTGTGCCCTCTGAAATGCCTATTCCGTAGGCGACAAACTTTCCTTCATCTTAAATCTATGTTTCCATATCTTCCATCTACTAGCTCTTACTGAAACCTGGTTTCTTCCTGATGACACAGCCTCTCTGGTCACCCTTTCCAGTACTGGTTTCACCTTCACTTATTTTCCTCAGGTCACTGGTCAAGGTGGGGAAATTGGAATATTCCTTGTTCCTTATTGCCTCTTCCAGGTTCTCCTCTTCCTCCATCGCTCAGTAATCTCTTTTACTTTGAGGTTTATGCTATTCATATCTCCCACCCAATCAAAATCCTGATTGCTATTGTCTATTGTCTACAGATTCTCTCCCCCCCCCCCCCACCCCAGGTCATTCTCCTTCAAACTCAACGAGTTTGATACCTGGCTTGCAAATTTTTCTCCTCCTCAACTCTTGACATTTTGCCAGAGGATTTCAACACACATGTTGATTCCCTCTCAAATATCCTAACCACTTAATTTCTCAACCTGCTCAGTATTTATGAATTACTCCTCTACTCTACCTCGGTCACACACAAAGATAGTCATATCCTTTTGCCATCACCCACAAATGTAATACCTCCATGTTCAAGAATTCTGAAATCCCCTTATCTGACCTTAATCAATTGGTTTTTCACCTCTCCCTCTGCCTTCCCTTACAATACCCTATTCTTCATCTTCACAATGACCTCCAATCCTGGCTCCAGGTTTGTCGTGGTTCAAACTTCCAGCTTTGTGAGGATCACTGTTGGGACCTGAAACTGAAGACAAACAAGACAAAACAAAAACAAATACCCCCAGGTCCATTTCTCAGAGCCGGGGTAAATGAGAGGGAGAAGGGAAAGGCTAGTCCTTCTCCTTTCACTAATTCAATTAATGGCCTCCATACTGGGTACAGGAGATTAAGAGTTGCCAAAAAAGAAGCATTTAAGAACACAACTAAGCCAAACTTACCATTTTATTTCTCTTACCAGTCACTTCTCTGGGGAGAACTTGTCAGCTATCCTTCCATTTGACTACGTTTTTTGTCTTTTGATTTCATTTATAGTGAAACTATCAAAATATATCCCATTTTCTCCCCTTGTGTATCTACTCATTGATCAATGTCAAGTCAAGTCAACATTTATTAAGTGCTCACTGTGTGTCAGACATTGTACTAGGTGTTAGGAATACAAATTCAAGCAAGAAGAAAGATCTGTGAATGGGTACAAATATTCTAGGATCAACTTGGAATTATATGCAAAAAGTTACTAAACAACATAAGGTCTTTGATTCAGCTATATCCCTGTAAGGCCTATCCCCAAAAGAGGTCAAAGAAATGTGTGTGTGTGTGTGTGTGTGTGTGTGTGTGTGTACACAACACACATATACAATGCATAGTTATTTTTGTTTATTTATTTGAGCTCTTGTTGTGGCAAAAACAACAACGACAATGACAACAAATAAACCTGGAAACTAAAGGAACATTCATCAACCGAAGAATGGATGAATAAGTTGTGGTATGTGAATGTGATGGAGTACTATTGTACTAATACGTATGTATGTATGTATGTATGCATGTATATTTTACTTGGCTGCATATTTCTTGCAAGAAATCTGTTTTTCTTTTCTTTTTTCCCCCAGTGGGGTGAATGATGAGAGGGAAAAAAGCAGACTTTTATTAATTATTTTTATTATAGAGGTAAGAGATGTTATAAATATGAAATGTTCCATGAACTTTCAGATGAGACCATTGTATTATTAGTTTTACTTAACTGTTTTACTTTGTTTCAAGCACCCTCTTGCAACGGGGAAGTAATCTGTAAAAAGGTTTGTAATTTAAAAACAAAGCACATCGATACATTTTTTTCTAAACCCGCAGTCCCTGTCATCAAGGAGCTCATAGTCTAATGGGGTAAGATACAAATAAAGGATTTTAAAAGAAGTGTTGCAAAAATGAAGTGGCCACATTGGATCATGGTAGAGAAAGAACTCAGGAATAGGGCTGGGAGGGCATGAACGTGACCGGGTTGGGCTCGTCTTTAAAACGGAGGCTCTAAGAGGAGCTCATCAATGAGAAGAAAGGTCGCAGAGTGGAAGGACATTCCACCTAGCCATAGTGGGGGACTCAGTCCAGAGAATCAGGAATACAGTTTGAGGAGGAATGGAATGAGTATGGCTGGCCTGGGCTCTTGCTCACAATAGAGGTTCCAGGAAAAACTGGCCAACAAAGGAGAGTAGCTGCAGGGGTGGAGGGATCTTCTAGGATGAGAAGGCCATTGGGATGTTGTAGAGAAAGAAGGATGGTGAGTCAAGAATCTTGCCTGGACACATTCCTCATTGGACAAAGATTCTTTGTTAAGAATATCAACAACTGAATTAATGTTTGCAGATGACTTAAGGATTTTGCAGTTTTTAACATTCTCTTAGTATAATGGAGAAAAACAATAAGAAATTTCATGAATTAGATGTGATTTACATTCCAACTTACCTGTATTGAGGAAAAATCTTCTTACCATAGAGAAGAACAATCTAAGGCATGCACATGTCAATGTGGATATTTGTGAATGCTGGTATATTATGGGACAGAGACAGAAAAACATGAAACTAAACAATAGAGGACAAATGAGTTGGTCCCTTGCATATCTGAGGAGTGGGAGAGAATTATGGTTAAAAAGAAAATCTCCCTCAACCCCCCCCCCAAAAACTAGAGATAGAATACATAGAGTTGAGAAAATTAAAACCTGAAATGATTGAGTAAGTCAAGGCAGGAGCTAGAAGATCAGAATTTGGGAAGGTAAGGTGTCCTATGTTGGACACCTAGGAAAGAAAGTAATAAATAGATATTTAAGGGTGGGGGTGATGTGGGAAAGGTAGGGGCATTATGAAGTTGCCTTGAGAATAGTTTCAGTCTAATCCAGTGGTTATAGAAGTAGCTAGGAAGAGCCTCATTTTTTTCCCCAAGAATCAGAAAATTGAAGAGAAATAGCTTTAGCTGGCCTAGAAGAAGTAGGGTGAAGCCAAGAAAACAAACAATTTGGGTAACCAGCTAGTGTAAAGACTGCATAACTATGCTATACAGCTATAATTTCTTTATATAAATATAGCTCATACTCCAAGATTCCTTGTGTGATGGTAAAATCATTTCTTAAACTCTAAGTTTCTGGCTGAATATGATGCCTCAGATGATCCATTGTGAAGTGTGTGCATATATATGTGTGTGGTGGGAGAAGAGTGAGTGTGTGTGTATGTGTGTATTTAAAATGATTAAAGAGCAGAGATATGGTTCCAAGACTTCAGAGCTATAGCTGTCCCTTAATTATTTGGGCAGTGACAAAAGTGCCAAACTCTAGTAAAAATAGGGAGCCTTTAGTTAGGGAGCTACTGGCTTTCATCACACAGTATTTGTATTTAAAAACAAATTTTTAAAATTTAAAGAATAAATTATAGAAAATAGGACCCACTGTCTTACAAATGCTAATACAATAAAGCATTGATTGACCCTGACTTGTGGAATTCAAATCTAATTTCATATACTAAAAGGAAGTCATTATACTACACATTTAAATGAAGGCAGGACAATTCACTTAAAATGAATAGATTATTAAACTTTATGAGAAGTTAACAGGATGCTAATTAATGAACTTGCTAATTGTTATTTCTTGCTGTTGACATGAGTTTGGTTAAGCTATGATATAAAGCCAATATGTTATAGCCTCCTGACTGATCTCTGCCTTCAGTCTTTCCTCTTTCCATTTCAACCTTCATACACTTGTTTAAATCATGTTTCCAATGCAAAGGCCTAGTCCTGCAAAAAAAAAAAATCTGCTTTAAAAACCTTCAGTGGTTCATCATTATCTATATGACCAAATGTGTACTGACATTCCATTCAATTTTAAATCAGGCACCTTTGATCAAATGTTGAGGATACAAAAGAAGAAACAAAACAGTCTCTCTCCTTGAGGAATTTGCATTTTACTAGGGGGAAGGAGTGGCAATGGAGTAGATGGTGGTACCTTCAAAGGTATGAAGGAAAGTTTGATTTAGAACATAAGTTCCCAAAATGGGTGATACTGCCCCCTGAGGAGTACTGGAATGATCCAACGAGGGTGGTAGTAGCCTCCAGTGCATTTGGGGAGCATTGAATGAAAATAAGGGGGCTGTGGAAGCATAAGGAAAGAAGACAAGAGAATTTTGAAAAACTGTACATGTTTCATCTGTTGTGTAACAGTTGAACATAGTGGTTACATTAATTTCCAAATAAACACACAAAATACTTTTAACAGATCAGAGGTCAAGTCTGCCAACAGGTCTTAACAAGCAAGTATTGGTAGGTGAGCATGTCCCACATTGTTGGGAAATCCAGCATGCATCAGCAGGAATATGTGTGTGTAATGACTTGTTTCCAATATGATACTGTACATTACATGATGCAATATTGTATCATCAAAATTTCAATGTAGGAAAAAACCCACAAATTTATAAAGAATTATTAAATTTAAGATGCATCATTTTAAAAAATATTTCTTTTGTATTTTTTTAAATGAAGCAAATTTTTAAAAACTGCTAAAAGGTTAAAGAAAGTAGATTTGCAGGGAGGTGCTAAGTAATTTTTTCCCTTTTGAAAAGGAGGTGGTAGGCCAAATAAGTTTGGGAACTTCTGGTTTAGAAGGAAAGATAATGAGTTCTATTGTGAACATGTTGAGTTTGGTATTATTAGGGACATCCAGGCAGAGATGCCCAATAGATGGAGAGGTAGGACTGGTGTTTAGGAGAGAGGTGAGGATTTCATGTGTAGTGTCCATAACATGTGGAGTAGACTTCTTAGAAAAGGGATTGTAGATCTGTAATTACATGGACTATGTCCAGTCCTGGTGTTTACCTGAACTTAAAGACAAGGGATTAGACGTTTTAGCCCCCACTTTCTTGCTAACCAGGAATCCTGGGCGAGGTTCTGAAGTAAAACTCATATATGGCTCATACGTTCTATGTTCCAGTCAAACAGGGCCACCAGCTGTTTTCTTGTCTTAACCTTCAATCTCTTAACTTGCTTACTCCTTGCTTGGAATACATATATTCTCGTCTCTACCTATTACAATTCTTATCCTCCTCCAAGGCCCAAGTCAGGGAATGCTTAAATAAAGTAGTCCCTTGTCTTCTAAGCTGAAAATGTTCTCTCTCTCCCTAAATTTTCACATTTGCTATAAGAATTTCACCTGGGCCTCTCCTGCCCTTATCAAAGTTTTTATCCTTTACCATATTTATCTGTGGATGTTCCACAGGGTTCTGTCCTGGGTCCTCTTCCCATCGCCCTTTATATTGCGTTACTTGATAATCTCAATCATCTCCGTTGGATTCAATTATCATCTCTATGCTGATGGTTCTCAGATCTTCTTATCCAGCCCTAACCTATCTCTTGGCCTCCAGATGTTTATTGGACATCTCAAACTACATGTCTCCTAGACATCTTAAACCCAACATGTCCAAAACTGAACTCATTATTTTTCCCCCAAGCCCGCCTCATTTCCAAACTTCTCTATCACCATCAAGGGCACTACCATCTTCTCAGTCACCCAGGCAGGCAACCTAGGTGTCATCCATGACTTCTCACTGTCTCACCCTCCATATCCAATCTATTGCCGAGGCCTATCAACTGTACCACTGTAACGTCTCTCATTCGCTTCTATCTCTCCTGACACTGCTACTTCCCTAATGTAGGCCCTTATCACCTGACACCTGGACTATTGCGGTGGGTCAGTCTGCTGGCTATGAGTCTCTTCCCACTTCAGTCTATCCTCCATTCAGCTGGCAAGAAGATCTTTCTAAAGAGTAGATCTAACCAAGATCCCAAGAGTAGATCCCAAACAATAAACTCCACTGGCTCTCCATCACCAACAGGATGAAATATAAAATCCCCAGTATGATGTTCAAAGCCCTTCATATTCTCCCACAGCCTTCCCAGTGTTCTTACACTTTACACCCTTCACCCTGACATATACTGGGATCCAATGGCACTGGGCTCCTTGCTGTTCCTCAAATGAAACACTCTGTCCTCTGACTCTGGGGTTTTAACTAGCCGCCTTCCGTGCCTGGAATGGTCTCTCTTCTCATCTCCGCCACTTAGCTTCCTTCAAATGCCAGCTAAAATCTTAGCTCAGGGGTGGGGAACCTGCGGCCTCGAGGCCACATGTAGCCCTCTAGGTCCTCAAGTGCAGCGCTTTGACTGAATCCTAACTTTGTTCTGTTAAATTTGGATTCAGTCAAAGGACTGCGCTTGAGGACCAAGAGGACCACGTGTGGCTTGAAGGTTGCAGGTTCCCCTCCTCTGTCTTAGCTCCTACTAGAAGTTTTCCCTGGTCCCCCTTAATACCAGTGCCTTCCCTCTGTTGATTAGCTCCAATTTATCCTGTATAGAGTTTGTACATTGTTGCTTCCATGTTGTCTCCTCTGTTAGATTGTAAGCTCAATGGGGACAGGAACAAAGATAGTCTTTTACCTTTCTTTGTATCCCTAGTGCTTAGTACAGTGCCTAGTATACAGCAGGTACTTAATAACTTACTTGATTTAGTATAGGTCAATGTTCCCCACTATTAGTTTATTAGTTTTCTGATGGAAGTGGCTGTATCATTTTTCTTTTTTGTGTCTACAGGGCCTAGCACAGTGACTTGTATATAGTGGACACAATACATGTTTAAACTGAATTTAATAGAAAGACATTAAAGAGAACTGAATAATACTGCTATTCAATTTGAGATGTTTTGACACATTTGTTGTAACTGAAAGAATTTCTCTTGAGCATAGATGAAATTTGCCAGAACGCTGTGTTCTTTATGCTAAAACTGATCACACTGCTCTCTAATATGTAGCAATGAACTGGGAGATTTGTGACGATGAGAAAAAATATTTATCCTCTCTATGTCTTAGTGTGCCTATTTGTAAGACAGGAAAAAATTATAGAATCATAGCACTGTAAGGAGTTTTGAGAAGCCTATAACCCTCTACCTTCATAAAGGACCCCCAAGATAACAAATTATTTATGAAAAACCAAGTATAGTATGTCCAAAGTGTCATATTAGGGGCTGGAAGAGAAGTAAAGGTAATTAAAACATGAATCCTGATCTCACAAAGCTCACAATTTGCAAAGAGCCATAGTACATATCTAAATATTCAATACGAAAGAAAACTTAATAAGAAAACAGAGAAGCATAAAGGGTTATGTGAAGTCAGAAGAAGGAAAGATAATTTCTGACTGAGGGTATTGGCAAATACTTCATAGAATAAGTGGCATTTAAATTAGGCCTTGAAGGATGAGCAGGCTTTCCAAAGACAGAGATTGGGGAGGGGAAGAGGAGGAGAAGATATTTCAGGCATAGAACAGCTTAGGCATAAGGAAGATTAATCTGGCAGCAATGCAAAGAATAGATTGAAGGCAGAAGAGACTGGAAGCAGGGAGACCAGTAATAAACTGCTGCAATAGTCTAGGCAGATGCTAATTAGGGCCTGGTGCTGGGAAAGAAGGAACAACTGTGCACCTGACTCTAGGGTATGCAGAGATGGGGGAAAGGAAGCTTGGGGTGCCTCACTTATTTGCGAAGACTATTTAAAGATGTCAGAAAGTAACTTTATGGATATTGTTGGTCATTGTGGAGTTTGGAAAATGGCCTGAGTATAATGAGGGAAGAAGCATGCAAGGAGAGCTAACATTGACCTAGGAGACTTTGGTGTGGTAAAGTAGGCTGGAGAAAGATTAAACTGAGGGAGCTTTGAAAAAATGAGTAGAAAGGATTAGGTGGGTATGGTCAAGAGAAAATCAGTGAGACAAAAGCTGGAGTCCTGGCTCTTAATGAGCTTTCATCCAAGAGGAGACTGTGGGCAGAAGTAGGGTTCCTAGGGATGCTTTTATTTATGTATGCATATGTGTGTACATGTATGTGTGTATATATATGTGTATTTGTGTGTGCATATACACATGTGTGTGTTATGTGTGTGTAAATATACACACACACACATAGTATATGTGTGTGTGTGTGTACCCCCCAACAGCAATAAGGTGCTCAGGGAAGCTTATACATGTGCACATGTACACATATGTGTATATTATGTATAAGTGTATACAGTGTGTATACACCAGCAGGACAAGAGTAGTGATGAGAAGCTAATACAAAGACTTTGAAATTGAGAGGATGCCTATCAATTGGGGAATGGCTGAACGAGTTGTGGTATATGAATGTAATGGAATACTATTGTGCTATAAGAAATGATGAGCAGGTAGACTTCAGAAAAACCTGGAAAAACATGTATGGTTTGATGCTGAGTAAAGTGAGTAAAACCAGGAGAACGTTATATATAGTAACAGCCACGTTGTGCGATGACTGATATTGGTAAACTTAACCCTTCCCAGTAATACAAGGATCTAAGACATCTCCAAAGGCCTCATGATGGAAAATGCTATCCATATCCAAAGAAAGAGCTATGGGGTTTGAATGTAGATCGAAGCATATCATTTGCTGTTTTTTTCTTCTGTTGTGTTTTATTTCCTCTTTCTGGTGGTTCCTCCTATTGGTTCTAATTCTTACCTACAACATCACTAATGTGAAAATATGTTTAATAGGAATGTATATGTATAGCCTATATCAGATTGTGTGCTGTCTTGGGGAGGGAGGTGGAAAGAGGGGGAGAAAAATTTAAAACTCAAAAGCCTATGGAAGTGATTGTTGACAATTCAATATAAATTAATTAACATCCGTCATAAAAAAAAGAAGCTATTGTTTTGTGGCAGGCCAAAATGACAAACATAAACTGGAAAGCAATCCAAACAAACTTTCTCCAAGTCTTTCCGAAGGAAATGATGGGTGTAGTATAGAGATTACCAGACGTAGGTGGTACAGTGAATGATTATTAGATTTAGGAAGACCTGAATTCAAGTTTGATTTGAGACATTTATTAGCTGTGTGATCCTGTGCATGTCAAAATCACTTAACTTCTGTCTACCTCAGTTTCCTCATCTGTAAAATGAGGACAATAATAGTACCTACCCCCCTTCCCCAGAGTTGTATGAGGATAAAATAAGATAATATTTCTAAAGTTCTTTGCAAATCTTAAAGGCTATATAAATGTGAGATATTATTATTACTATTGGAAAAAAATTCTAAATGCTTGTAACTAAGCTCCCAGAGGAGGGGAGTCACAGCCTTTGTTGCCCCATCCTCGTCACATCCCAGAAAGGCTCACACTTGTGGCACAGTGAATTCCAGCAGCAAGGATGCAGCCCTGTACATTTGCAGTTGAAAAGGCCCAGGTAGCCACTATTGCAGGTAAATATGCTGAGCCTGAATTAGGTCTAGTAGTACCATTAACAGAAGACAATAGTTCATTGCTGAGAAATGACTAATGTTTTGGAATGGAATTTAAGTAAGTGCTTGGTGATCCTCAGAGGACACCATGCATTCACGCTGACCATCAGGCAGAGGGCATGGTCTCTACTGGGGTACTTAAATCACAGTTCTCAAGGAACATGTTGGGAATTATATGCTGTGAACAAAAAATGGTTTAAGAACCATTGACCTAAATGGATTCAGGGGTCTTCAAGTGATTTTTGGGTGGGAAAAGGTAGTCTGAATAAAGCTTCTGAAAGAAGAGTTAAATTTGAAGATTATCTCACAGAGCACTTCGACCCTGAAAACCTGATGGTGTGATGTCTGTCCAGCTGGGAAATAAACGACATCAGAGAAGGAATGAGTATGTAAAATAAGAGGAGTCTGTGTACCAAGAGTCAGGAAAATAAGGCCAAGGCCTTTGTGGTAGAAAGCCATCAGGCATGAGCAAGTATGCTAATTCTGGTAGTATAGGGCAAGCAATGTCCTGTGTGTGTTCATTGGGGGAGCCTTGGGTCTAGTCCATCAGCGGTGTCAGTGGTTTGGGTTTGGGCTTGGAATGGGAAAGGGGGGTCCATGGAAAAGGCAACTAGGGGTCAAATGGAGGCCTCAAGTCTCTACTATATTGCTATATTGGTTGAGACAGTGAAATATAGAGTAGATGGCACTGGAGTCAGAGGCTATGAGTTCTAATCCCACATCTGACATTTTACCTTCAAAATGACCAATGAGTAACTTAAACTTCACTAGGCCTCAGTTTCCTTCATCTGTAAATTGATGGGAATTTGAGGGGAATGGACTAGTTGACCTACAGGGACCCTTCTATACCTATGTTGTTGTTCAGTCATTTCAGTCATGCCTGATTCTTCGTGAGCTCATTTGGGATTTTCTTGGCAAAGATACTGGAATGGTTTGCCATTTCCTTTTCCAGCTCATTTTTTACAGATGAGGAAACTGAGTTAATTGACTTGCCCAGGGTTACACAGCTAGTAAGTGTCTGAGGCCAGATTTGAACTCACAAAGATGAGTCTTCCTGACTCCAGGCCCGACACTTTATCCACTGTGCCACCTAGCAGCCCTATATCTAGATCTATGATCCTATGCTTTTCAATGCAAGGGGGCCCTGCATTAGCTATTAGCAAAACTACTCCTGCCCCGATGGAAAATAGAGACAACGCTTCACCATTAGACTCAGACTGCACCAAGATGTACCATCCCTTTCCCCTCAAGATGCCTCTAGAACTACAAGAACCTCAGTCCAAACAAGGAGTTGCAGGAGTGGGAAAAATATCATACAAACAGTCTTGTTCCCTGAGGAGGATGTGGTTGTTGGGGAGGCATTATGTGTGAAAGTGGGAAAATCCCAAATAGGCTTTAAGAGAAAGAGGGCAGAGAAAAACATCAGGCTGGTGCTCTATAATACTCAGCCTTCTGTGACGAGAGCCCCAAGGAGAGAGAACCATGGGGAAGAGGAGGAGAGAGAGTTCCCCACCCCCCAGAACTGTGGAGATCAATGAGACAGTATTACCCCCTCCTTCCCCTGGAGAAAGCGGAAAAAGATGGGCTTTAGAGAGGTGAGCATGCTGAGGAAATGAGGAACAGCTAGACGCCTGCGGCTGAGGGGGGCACTTATTCTGTGGGCCCATTTAAGGGGGTGAAGAAGTAGCCTTAAGGTTTGAATTTGTTTTTTGGAGGTTGAAAAACCTGGGTGTCCCCTGGGAGGGAGCTGGACTGAGCTGGGATTGCAACGAAAGAATGGAGCAGACTTGAGAGAGCGTTTGGTTTGAGAGAGTTTGTGAGGAAGGGGAAGTCTGAACCTGGATACTCGAAAAGAGTAAGTACAGGGGAGGGAAGGAGGAGAGGAATCAGTGGCAAGCAGACAAGGGAAAAGCCCTGGAAGCCTGGATTTCTTTCCATCCCTTCCCTGGCCTCTGCTGTTTCCTCCTCTTGCTTCTTGCTTTAAATACACAGGATGCAGTGTGGGGGCAGAATCAGCAGGGCCCTTTCTGGAACAAACGATCATACCTTTTCCCTCTTGCCTCTACTGCCTTTCCCCCCATGCATAATATAAAATTCATTCCAAATAGACTTTTCTTTTTCTTTTTGATGAGGCAACTGGGGTTAAGTGACTTGCCCAGAGTCACACAGCTGGTGAGTGTTATGTGTCTGAGGTCGAATTTGAACTCAGGTCCTCCTGACTCTAGGGCCATATGCTCTGTCTGTTGTGCCGCCTAGCTGCTCCCGAGACTTTTCTTCTTGTTGGATTATTCACCATTTGGGATATTAGATTCCCTTAGATCTTGAGGACTCTCTTTTAGTATCCCCAACCCTTAGCCCAGTGCCTGGTACATAGTAGGTACTTCATAAAAGTTGATTGATTGATTGATCAAGTGTGGTTACTATAGATAATTTCCTGATACATCCTGTCTCCTGAGCCATCTCTTTTAACAAAGAAAAACATTAACAAGTATTTCTGGAGGCCCTGTGATCATGATGCCACAGCACTTCTCAAAAATGGATGTGTTGACCACATTACTGAAGTCAGATTGGGGCATTGTGGCAGGTGAAAGATGAAATGACTGAGGAAACAAAGGTTTGATCTTCAGAGCATATTGACTTATTAAGCTATTCATGCTAATTGCCTGATAAATTGGGACCAGGCCCCTTCCTCAGCTTAGAGCTAGACTCTGAAGACAAAGGCAGATGCTTTTATATATTAAAAGCAATCCCCCCCCAAAAAAACCTTACAATATAAGATCGACCGATGACTGAACAGATATGGAGTATGCATAGCAAAGGATGGTACAAATTTATTTACAAGTTGTGTTGTAAATTTAAACAAAAGAGCTTTAAACTCAGAAGGATGGAAGACAGAGATTTAATAGCTTTATTAATAAAGCTCAATTGCATTGAGACTTTTGGGACATCCTATATAATGCTACCCCGGTTTAACCCCTACCCTTTTGACCTATGTCATTTCTTTTAAATGAAGTTTAATCATCCAGAGTAAAAAAATAATGCAGGGGTACCATTCATGATCGTAGACAAAGTAAAAGCAAAAGTAGATCTAATTACAAGAGATAAGAAAGGAAACTACATCTTGCTAAAAGGTACCATAGACAATGAAATAATATCAGTACAAAACATATATGCACCAAATGAGATAGCATCTAAATTCCTAAAGGAGAAAAATGAGTTACAGAAGGAAACAGACAACAAAACTATACTAGAGGGGAACCTCAACTCCCTCTCTCACAATGAGGTACATTTAACCACAAAATAAACAAGAAAGAAGTTAGGGGAAAAAAAGCAATCACTCAAATAAGACCAATTAATTAAAAGGAAACAATACATTAAGTAATCTGATTTCTAATTGGAGGAAAAGATTAGGGATTTTCCAAGTTGGAAATGGGGAGAATGAATAGGTATAATTCCCCAAATTCAAAAAAAGAGGTGTCCCACTCCCCCCAAGTGTCCATAAACAATCAAAGGATCCTGGAAACAGTAACTGATTGATCAGTATGGGGCCAATTTCAGTTAAGAAACATGGGTGGCTTCAGATGCACAATTGTGAGAAAACTCCTTGTATTAGTCTTTGGATCTGACCAGGTTTCTGTTCAGCATAACCTAGATCCTTAGTTAAGGGTCTCTAAACAGCAGGTAGACATGGTCCAGCTTTCCAGCCATGCAGGTCAAGGTTCAAACAATGGAATAAAGTTTTCTCTCAATTCCCACAATTGAATTAAGTTTTCTCACAAGACAGAGATTGGATTAGGTCCATAACTGAATAGAAAGGGAACTGAGCTAGCTCAAGAATTGAGTCATAAGATGGCATCAGTATGGTTCACTCAATTCCCATCACCCCTTGCTGCTCCAATTCCACTAAATCCCTCGGTATAGAATCCGCAGAATAGTTGTGGGGTCTTGGAAAATAGGCCTCCTCTAAAGTAAATGTTTCCTGAATTGCATTAAGTGACTTGGCAGCTGTTATTAGGACTCCAAAAAAGAAATGCCCCCATGTCTATCAGTGAAGCTAATTGTCTGCTTCATTACTGACATGTTTGTCTCATTTAAAGTCATAAGAGCATCCATCTATTTGGAGGTGAGGGGAATTTAGGGATCATTTAGTTGAAAACCTTCATTTTGCAGATGAAGAAACTGAGTCTCAGAGTACTTAAATGATTTGTTCAAAGTCTCATAATTAGCAAGTAGGAAAGGCAGGATTTAATCTTCAATCATAGGATCTTAGATCTAAATCTGGAAAGAACCTGAGGCCGTCCTGTCCAGCCTCCTTATTCTGTAGATGAGAAAACAGGCAGAGAAAAGGTAAGCACACAGCTGGTGGCAGGGCTGGAGTCAAATCCGGGTCCTCCCGCTTCAGGTTTGCCATTCTTTCTGTCATCTCCTATATCTCCCTCTGACTCTCAGTCTGGCACTCTTTCTACTCATTTCCCCTGTAATTGGGCATATTTCGTCCCTTCAACTCTAGAGTAAAGAAGCTACAAGTTCTAAAATATTTATAACAGCTCTTTTCTGATGGCAGACTTGGAAATGGTGGGGTTGGCCATGAATTGGGGAATGGCTGAACAAGTTGTGGTATTTGATTGTGATGGAACACTACTGTGCTATTAAAAAATGATGAGCCCAATGATTTCAGAAAAACATGGATAGACTTGCACAAAATAATGAAGAGTGAAATGAGCAGAACCAAGAGAATGTTGTATACAGGAACAATATTATTTTAAGAGTAACTTTGAGTGACTAAGACATTTTGACTGTTATAGGTATCCTAATTAACTACAAAGGGCATACAAAGGAAGGCACTATCTGTATCCAGAGAAAGAACTAAGAAATAGATTATAGAATGATTCTACATACACATACACACACACACACATATATGTACATACATATTTGTGTCTAATGGTAGCTATCTCTAGGGAGAAGGAAGAAAAAAGGGAAAAAAAGAAAGTTACATAACTTTATTATATATTTAAAAGGAATAGCAAGTTGTACATAACAGATTTGCAGTTTCATGTACAATCATCTTTGTTTTTTCTATTCTACTATGACATGGAAAAATGCTTGTTTTGTTTCTTAGTTCAGAATAAAAATGTTAGAAAATTAAAAACCCAGAAACCCCACCTTTGCCGTTAGCTGGGCTTTTACCTTTGGTGGCTCAGTGGATAGAATGTTAGATGTGGAGGTAGGAAGAACTGAGTTCAAATTCTGCCTCAGACTGTGTGACTCAGGACAAATCACTTAACCTCTGTCTACCTCAGTTTCCTCAAGTCTAAAATGGGGGTAATGATAGCACCTACTTCCCAGGGTTGTTGTGAGGATAAAAAGAGAAAATATTCATTAAAGCTCTTTGCAAACCTTTAATTATTATATAAATGCTAGCTAAGATTGTGTTACATCTAGCCCTTTGTCTTGACCTTAAGTGATTGCTGGATTAGGGCAGGACTGAGTTCAACTATGCCTTTGGTAGCAAATGACAGTGGCCTATTGCACCCAGAAGTGCTAGCCAGGCACTTTAGAGTAAACCAGATATCCCACTGTGGAAAGCTTATACATTTCTAAGGAGCCCCAGTACATGCTAATATCAGCAAAACTCTCAGAAATTTGCAGTGATCCAAGCAAAGGGGAGGCATCACTCCCAGCTGTTGTTGCAATCCCCAAAGAAGGATCTGGTTGCTCGTCCCCCGTGAAACAGCAGGCTGGGAGTTGGGAGCAGTTGTGTTCTAAATAATTTTTGACAGCTGATGACCACCTGGACTGTGGAGCCAAAGACTGCATTATCTCCCCTATGTGCTAAGCCTAATGAATTACTAATGTGGTGGTTTCCTTTCTGATCAGGAAGTGCTTGCTTTCTCAAACTGTCCACACCCATTACCCGGTAACAGTCTGAGAGAGGAATAAGGTATCCCATTTTCTAGTAGCATCTCCGTTGCACAGATTCAAATGCTGCAGCATTTTGTTTCTGTACTATATTTGTCTCCCTTTCTGGCTTTGCCTACTAAAGAATTTTGTGTCACTGAGCTCAGTGCAAGGGACTGCTTGACAGTCTCCTATCTCCCACTCCAAATCTGTCAGCATCCACCCTGGACCTGGTTGCCACCTTGGGCACATCTCTTCCCTTTGCTCAGTCTCAGTTACCTCATCCATAAAATAGAGGGATTGTAAAATATGGTCTTTGATATTCCCTCCAACTCCAGATATATGATTTTATTAGCCTATGATCTTGTCCTTAGCTCAGATGAAATAGGCAGCCCAAGCAAAGAACCATCCGGGTATAATAAGGACTGTCCTCCACACAGAACATAGGATCGAAGGGAGACAGAATAGAAATTTCTAACCTCTTCTCCTCTCACCCCTTCTGGAAAGGAGATTTTAATTCTTGGCAGTAGGGGCAACAGAAGGTTGGGGCTAACACTTGACCACTCTGCTCTCAGAGTACTGAGTTAGAATTATATTTATCTTCTCCCTTAACTATTGTTCATCTAGGGGATGTGATTTTCAGGTTCAAACTAGCTTCTGACAACTGTTTCATTAATTGGGGGAAGTGTGACCCCAAGACTAGATTATTTTCCCACCAAATACTAGTTGCACAATGAACACAGATAGCAGGTAGTAAAGGAACTCTTTTATCCAAAGCATACAAAACAGAAATCAGAGAAAATACACAAAGGAGACTATATGCCAGACAACACAGAGTGAAGGAATCTTCCATTCAGAGCGAGGTAACTCTGAGAAAGGGGATGGGGGGAGAAAGATAGAGAGGGAGGGAGAAAAGAAAGGACAGAAAGAAGAAGGAGGGGGGGAGGGAGAGACAGAGAGAGACAGAAACAGAGAGACACAGGAAAAGAGAGAGTCTTAGATCTTAAGGAGAACTTTCCTGAAGTCTCTAGTGTAACAAACTGGGGATAGGAACATGACAGAGACTGCCAGCTCCTCCCATGTCAACTTCTTCCCAGTCTTTTCTTTCAATAACCTAAAGTGGAGTTGGCATCTTCTGTCTTCTCTCTTGAAGGTAGAAGCCAGAAGCACCTGAAGAGACTGAGAACCCTAAGAAACTGAAAAGACCTGAAGAGATTGCTGCCAGTGAAGAGAAGCTCTCTTTCCTCCTCTTACCAACTCACACAGACATGCCACGTTGATTTCCATCAATGAGGAGAGAGTCATGCTAATGGGCTTTGAGACTCTGGTTACCGAAGAAATAGGAAGAAGGAACCACTGACCAACTTCTGGAAGGAGTTATATACCTCTTGGAGTATATGTGCACCTCTTGAGTACATAGATATCCCTTTGGAGTCCCAAGTCAAGCCTGAGGCTTCCTACAATTAATGACTTTTGGGAATTAAGGTAACGAAGGCCTCCTTTATATAATAAAATATGTTATTTTCCAGTGTAAAATATATTATTTCATAAAGTAAGAAGGAGTAATTCATAACAGAAGTCCTTAATACTTTAGTGTCACTTAGAGCCAACAGATAGCAGGGCCCTAAGGGAGTGGCAGTCAAATTTTAATGGTTAAAGAAGAAAGGCCTGAAGAATAGAAGACTCTGGCAGAAAGCATAGGTCCAAGTTCTGAAGGTGGCTGAGTACCAGAGGGGGAGATTTGGGGACATGGATGAAGGATGGGAGATGGAATGTTAGTGCATTTTTCATTTTTGCCCAAGGCCAGCACCAAGTCCTACTCGTCCCTGTCGATGTTATGTTTATAATAGCTATATAATTAATTAATCAGCGTATATTAAGCACCCATGATATACCAGGCACTGGACTAGGTACTGGAGATACAAAATCCAATCAATCCCTACTCTTAAGGAGATTACATTTTTATAGGAAAAGACAACATAGGGTGGAGGGAAGAAAAAAAAGAAATTTTCATGATAATTTTGTTGTATATTTGAAAGGAATAGCAAGTTGTGCATAGTAGATTTGAAGTTTCATGTGCAATCATTTTTTTTATTGCACCATGTTATGGAAATGCTTGTTTTATTCCATAAATTAAAAATAAAATTTAATAATGATTAAAAAAGAAAAGAAAATTATATATATAGAGAGAGAGAGAGAGAGAGAGAGAGAGAGATTTTCCCATCCAATAGTTCCCTATTTCAATGAAATCATAGGTACAGACCCTATTCCCTATTCCTATATACAAAATAAATTCAAGGTAAATTTTTTGGGGAGTCAGGAAAGGCCTCATATAAAGGGGGCAGATCATGACTGAGCTGAACTTTGAAGGTTACTAAGGAGTCTAAGAGGCAAAGGTAAGAAGGGAGACCCCTCCAGGCATTGAGGACAACCTGTATAAAGGCACAGAGATGGAAGAACAGCAAGAAGACCAATCTGACTGGGCTGAAGAGGAGCTGAATGCATAAGGCTGGAAAAGCAGGAGGGAGCCAGGCGGTGAAGAACTTTACAAGTCAAACAGAGATCACAAGGGTAAGGGAACCAAATGGTTTATTGAGCAAGGGAGTCACATGGTCAGGTCTGAGCTTCATGGTACCCTCTTTAGCAGCTGAGTGGCGGATGGATTGGAATCAGCAAAGACTTGAAGGAGAGGCTAGTCTAAGTGGGAAGTGAGGAGAACCTGAACTAGGGTAGTGGCCATGTGCCACAGGCCTTCTGTACCTTAATGGGAGTGGACATTTTTATAGCACTTTAAGGGCTACAAATGCTTTACCTAGATTATGCATTGGCACCTCCAACAACCCTGTGAGGTAAGGACCACAGGGTTATTTACACTTCCAGATAAGGAAATAGATCCTTAGAGAGGGGGAGTGACAATGTTTATAAGTGTGGCATTCTCACCCAGATTTTTACAATTCCCATCCCAGCACTCCCTCCACAGTGACATACAGACTGTGACACAACAAATAGAGATGACAATAACACAATGATGGATACCACCAAGTTGATTTTCTTGGTTCTTAAAGCAATAGAGAAAAGGGGAATGTATGGAAACAGCTCCTTTCCTTTGAAATTTCCCAGGAAAAAAATTCTCAAAGCATAGTAATTCTGATTTGATAATACTGCTACTCAGGACCTAATCCGGCAACTTCCTGATGAGAAATTCAAAGGCCATCAACCTTTATCATGCAGTTTGTCTTTACCCAGTCCACATCAAGTATGCTTGATACTCCATAAGGAGTATCTCATTGATTTGGGAGAATCTTCCTTCTAGTGATGAAGATCACAACTCATGCATCCCTGCTCATCCTGTGACAATCTTCTTCACATAATAACACAGGGGTCCTACTCAGTATGCTAGGCTCCTTTCTCATTTTCTCTTGACATCACAGAGATAGCAGGAAAACATCTAGGTTATCTACCTCTTATCCCTTACTCTTTCTACTTAACTGGCCCATCTTCTTTTTAATCCTGTGGTTCTTTGATAACATAGTTTATTCCAGTTATTTGAAGTCCCTCATTGGTTATATGTTGTAGCCTGCTCAACTCCTACCATGTGCCTCCCCATTAATTTCAAAGTGACACTCATTTTAAATTCTTCATATTCCATAGAATTTCTTCTATCACTAGGAACCACAAAACAATATGAGTACAATATTGCTATTAAAAATATAAACCTTTGTTTCTGGAAGAGGTCTGGAGCTGTTAAATGAACCATGATTTCCCAAAGGCAGTTGCATGTCCATACATATACATGGGGCAATTAGGTGGTGCAGTGGAAAGAGTGCTGGGTCAGGAATCAGGAAGATCATCTTCCTGTGTTCAGATCTGGCCTCAGACACACTTACTAGCTGTGTGACCTTGGGCAAGTCTGTTAACCCTATTTGCCTCAGTTTCCTTATCTGTAAAATGATCTAAAGAAGGAAATGGCAAACCGCTTGACATGTATCTGTGTATATGTATGTTTAATGTAATATTCAATGAACTGGAACTGACTTTTGCTTTTTC
The DNA here is from genome assembly GCF_900497805.2 of Vombatus ursinus. Lineage (NCBI taxonomy): Eukaryota > Metazoa > Chordata > Mammalia > Diprotodontia > Vombatidae > Vombatus > Vombatus ursinus. Next base: position 77,792,832 of record NW_020954569.1, on the reverse strand, counting down.
TTGTAACCACGGTGCTTGGCACACTTAATAAATGTTTATTGATTGATATATGTGCAACTATAAGTTCACAGTTGATCTCGCAAAATGAGTTTGTTTCTCCTAAGCTTCATCTTACTTGTCAGTTCATCATTTCAGGCTTTGTTGAGATATTTGAGATCATCCACCATATTATCTATGTTCTCCAATTTTGAGCCATCCACTAGATATCTGATAGGCATACCCTCCATTTCTTTTTTTTTTTTTTTGGTCATTTTATTTGATGATTAACCTTCTTCACTTACTTGTTAAATCTTGTGTAGATGGTTAGGCTAAATTCTTTAGAGTAGTTACAGATTTTTGTCTAGGAGTTTCTATAATGTCCCTGATTTTGATGCAACAATCACAACGTCGTCTGCAAGCAGGACTAAACCTAGCCTCTTTCTCTTTTCCATTCTTCTTACCCTCTTCCACATACTCTACAATCTAGCAACGACGGCCTTGCCATTCCTTGCGCATGACACTCCATCTACTGAATCTGTGCATTTTCACTGACTGTTCCCTATTTCTGGAATATTCCTCTCTCTTGTTTCCATCTCTTGGATTCCTTGACTTTCTTCAACTCACAACTAAAATTCCACCTTCTGCAAGAGTCCTTTTCCAGTGCCCCTCAATGCTTATGTCTTCCCTCTGAGATTACTTACAATTTGCCTTGTATATATCTTATATATATGGAGTTATTTGAATGTTGTCTCTCCCAGAATGTGAGCTTTTTAAGGGCAGAGATTGGTTTTGCCTTTCTTTGTAAGCACACTTCTTAGCATAGTGCCTGGTAGGCCTTACTAAGTTCTTGTTGACCTGATTTGTTGATCAGGTGGATGACTTTACAATGACAGTCGTAAATACCTTTGGAAATAGTTTTTGTTTGCCAAAGGTTGATGGGATGGGGTTTTTTTGTTGTTGTTTTTCCTTACCTACCATTAACATTCAAAGTATTGTGGGACAAAATTATCTTGGCTTTTCTGTATTTTAAGGAATCTTGGATAATTTTAAGGTGTGTATGGGAGATAACTTGTTGGAAAAGATCAAAGGAAAGTCATTCTGAAGGCATTTAGGGGTAAAAATGGAAGAACAACAAAAAGGAAAAAAATTGAAAAGATCTAAGGAGAATTTTTTTAAGAAACGCTTTCTACCATCAAGCCACACCCATGGACTTTGACATCACAATTCAGGATGTTCTTATAGAGAAATGCTACTAAAAAGAACAAAGAAAGGAAAAGCAGCTGGATTAGACCAAATATACAAGAGATCCATGCTGGAGGTGACACAATTGTAAGCACATTGTGGGATTGTGTCACAAGACATTTGAAGGGAGAAACTACCAATAGCAAGAAAAAAAAATCACCGACCTTAATACAGAAAAAAGGGAGGCCAGGAGAGCATCAGCACCTACCCTATATGCCTACTTTCCCACCTGTATGAACTTTGTATAAGAACAATCTACATAAACATTGAAGACGTATTTAGCAAGGTTATTAGTAGGGAATGGGGGCAGAGTTTTACAAACAACCACGTATTGACTATCACACATTAATGATGAGAAATATGGAGAGAATACAAAATCCCATGGTGCTCATTATTTGCTGATTATAAATTCAACCACCAGGTGTCATTTTTAGCTACTCACAGGTGAGTGCTTCTCGCTACCCCCTGAAATTTGCATGAAAGGGGCAGAAGCCTTGAGTGAGTGCTCTCTGTGGTTACCAGAGAGTCCAAGACCACCTCCTGCTTTGGGGCAACCCTACATATTGCTTAGGATTGTGTGGCTGGAAAGCAATAACTCTTCAAGCTGTGTTGTGTTTCAAAGGGGGTCATTGATGAGACCTTGGCATAATAAAGTTGATTCCCCAAGGAAACAGATACACATGCTGGAATGCAGCAGTACACAGTGATTTTACTCTTAGCAGAGAAGTAATTGGCAAATACATGGTAGTTTATAACAAGAAGACTGAATGATAATAAGTAATACACATCTCCTGACTGATAATAAGACTGGCACTCTTCTAGACCCCAGAAATCCCCCACCTCCCCCAACATAGGATCGATCTGGAACCCAGAGTTCCAGATAAGGGGTTTGAATTCTCCTTGAAGCAGGCAAAGGAATGCTGCTCACAATTCCATGGGATCTTCAGCCCACAATTCTCTTTCCGAGCAGCAACACCAGAGTCAAGGGTCTTGACTCACCCTCTTTAGGAAAGTTAAGACACAGGAAATAATATGAATTGGAACTCAGGAGGACTTAATTGCTCTGAACTTCTGTGACTGCATCTTATCTGTCAGGAAGCAAGGGTAAATGTCAATGGCAGCAGCCACAGTCAGATAACAAGCATTTATTAAGTGTTTATTATGTGCCAAGTGTACAGCTTAGTACTGGGGATACAAAGAAAAGTGAAACCACAGCCCCTCTTATCAGGAAACACACATTCAAATGTGGATGACAACATGTAAATAGCTAGGTATGTACAAGCTATTACAGAGTAAATTCAGGTAATTTGAAAGAGGAGAGGCCTTGGTAGCTGAGAGGACCTGGAGAGGCCTCCTTTCAGAAGGTGGGATTTGAGCTGAGTCTTAAAGAAAACCGAGGAGCTAGGAGGTGGGTGTGAGGGGGCAGAGCATGTCAGGCATGGAGAACAGCCAAAACAAAGACATGGAGATGGGATATGGAGAGATGTGATCAAGCAAATAAATGTAAGTCAGTGTAGCTAGTTCTTAGAGTGTATGGAAGGTAATAAAGAAGGTGGAAGAAAACTAGAAAGGTAGGGAGGGCCAGGTTATAAAGAACTTTAAATGCTGGAGGACTTTATATTTGATCTTGAAGGTGATAGGAAGCTGCTGGGGGTCATGGAGGGAGGAGAAGAGAAAGGGAGGTATGATAATTGTTAGAAAATTATCAGAAAGTGGTTAGGACGATTACTGTGGCAGTTGAATGGATGATGTATTAGAAGGAAAAGAAACTTGAAGCAGTTAGAAAACTATTATAATAGTTCAAGTGAGAGGTGATGAGAGCCTGAACTGGGGTGTTGACTGTGTAAGTAGGAGAAAGGGAGGTATACAAGGGAAGTGAACATAAGAAAGGCAATGGTTCAGGTATATGGGATGAATAAAAGTGAGGAATCCAAGATGGTGTTGATATTGTGATCCGGGTGACTGGGAGAATGGTAGTACCCTCAAAAGTAATGGGGAAGTTTGAAGGTAGGGGTGGGGAGCAGAAGATAACAAGTTATATTTTAAATGATTTGAATTTGGGGTGCCTATAGGCTATTAAGTTGCAGATGTCTGAAAGGTAGTTGGCGAGATGTGACTGGAGCTCAGGAGAGGAATGAGGGCTAGATATGATCTTGGAATCATCCCCATAGACATCAAATTGAACACATGAGAGTTGGCAAGGTCACCAAATGAGTCAATAAAGAGCAAAAAAGAAAAAAAAAGGAAGCCCAGGATAGTTTTGGGGGACACTCCCATTTAATGGGCATAACATGCATGTTGTTATTGTTGTTTAGTTGTTTTTCAGTCATGTCTGACTCTTCATAACCTCATTTGGGATTTTCTTGGCAAAGAAACTGTGATTTGCCATTTCCTTCTCCAGATGATTTTACAGATGAGGAAACTGAGGCAAACAGGGTTAAGTGACTTGCCCAGGGTCATACAGCTAATAAATGTCTGAGGCCAGATTTGAACTCAGGAAGATGAGTCTTCCGGACTCCAGGCCCAGCAGTCTGTCCTAAGTGTCACTCAGCCGCCCATGTAGCGTGGATGAACAACCAGCAAAGGGGCCTAAAAAGGAATAATCAAATAACTAGGGGATCCAAGAGATAGCAGTGTTAGGAAAACCTAGAAAGGAGAGAATATCCAGAAGGAGAAGGCAGTGTCAAATAGAATCAGGAATGAGAAAAGGCATTAGCTTTGGCAATTAAGAGATCATTGGTAACTCTGAATGAAAGAGAGAAAAAAAGCATTTGATTCAGCAGAACAAAATATCAGACAAACATGAAGCCTCAACATGTTTGAGTGGAGAAAGAGAGCATCCTTTTAGAAGTCCAAAGACTTGAATCCAGACCCAACCATTTGCTAGCTGAGTCATCCATCATAAGCCAATAACTTCACCTCTTTGACCTTGTTTCCTCATCTGTAAAAAAGCACAGGCACTGGATCTGTGATTTCTTTGCTATAGGGAAGGCCTAGAGAAAGAAACTCCTCCTACCAATTCAGGTCAGCGCCTTTTCTGCAACTTAAAGTCTTAGGTGGTGCAATGGATAGAGTGCAGGGACTAGAGTCAGGAAGACTCACTCATTTTCCTGAGTTCAAATCCAGCCTCAGACATTTACTAGATGTGTGACCCTGGGCAAGTCACTTAACCCTGTTTGCCTCAGTTCTCTCATCTCCAAAATGGGCTGGAGAAGGAAATGGCAAACCACTCCAGTATTTCTGCCAAGAAAACCCCAAAGGCGGCCACAAAGAGTTGGACGTGACTGAACAATATTATCATTGTTATTATTATTATTAATATTATTATCATTATCCTTACCGTACAGATGGAGAAACTGAGACAAAAAGAGGCCCACTGACCCATATTAGATCTTCAGACTTATTGAACGAAATAGCAAGATGTTGAATGCTTTCTCTAAGGCAGATTCCAGACTCCAGATAAATTAGCAGATAGCCCTTAGGAGTTACTGTAACCAAAACACATTAATCATCTGGTAACCAACATTTTGTCAGTGGAGTTACCTCTAAATTTAAGCAGGCCAATCATGGGATCATAGATCCAAAGCTGGAAAGGGGTTATAATGAGAACCTGAGGCCCAGAGAGGGCTTTACTTACCAAAGATCATACAGCTAGTAAATATGCTAGGTGAGGTTCAGAACTCAGGGATTCCTAATTTCTTAGTAGAATTCCTCATTTGATTCTCCAAACCACTTGCTACTTTCTTACAGATGAAGAAACTGAGGCTGAGATTAAATGACTTGCCCAGGATTTAGCCACTATTGCGTATATGGGGGAGAATTTGAATTTAGGTCTTCCTGATCTCAAATTCAATGCTCTATCCATTATACCACCTACTACCTCTTTAGAAACCAGGGTGGCTCCTATCCCTCGAAAAAGCCTTAGAGTAGGACCACCAACAATCTTTGGATGAAAAAATGATTAAGGATGCATCTACCCTTTTCAAAGGTCCTGTTTCATTTTGCAGATTGGTTCTCCATTCTCTGAGAACTGCTTGAATGCCCAGGACATTTCAGGAAATTGAATCCAGATATTTTCTAACATAGACAAAGCAAGCTCCTGCATGGAAAAGTGTCAACATTCTTTAAGACATTTAGGATGAGTGCAAAACTGAGGTGAATGAGTTCTGTTAGCTCTTCATCCCAAGATGCCTGTAAATGATAGCATACTGTGATTTTGTATCTAGTTACAAAAATAAGGCTAGAGAGGTTACAATGTTACTGATTAATTCTAAATATAAAGGAAGGAAAATTATTATACAAAATTTTCTTTAAGTAAACTTGATAGAGAATGTGTAAATATAGATTTAAAAGACAGATTAAGCTAGGGAGTAATTATTTGCTTTGCAAAGAGATTTGCCACAGGGTTCTTTTTAAATTGCCAGCACCCCTAAGTGAACTTAAAATAGGATTTAATCTTACAAAAATTTGATTCACACATAGCATTTTAGGAACACATCCAATGCAACAAGCAAGGTATTTCTGTACTGTAATGTTCTCATGGGCAAAGAAATGTCTTTGTGATGAAATGTGCCTTTCAAATACCATAGGGGTGGATTTCATTTAAAGCTAATCTTACAAATGGGCAAAGGTTTGTTTCTTTTCTGGTTTTCAGAACTGGGTGAGGGAAAGGAAAAAGAAAAATCTACAGATCATAGGCTGATGACTTTAACTTGGAACCCCAATCAAAGTTATTTTTAACCATTAATTATTTTAACTTATCCTCATTAGAGGTATGGTCAGTGAACATCTAGGAAACCACAAAGAACAGGATGACTTCATTAAGAACAGGTCAAGCCAGACTGACTTCATTTCCTTTGTTGAAAATTTCCTAGATCAGATAGCTCAGAAAAAATATTATAGTATAGTACAGATAGAGTTTAGATTTTAGCAAAGTATTTGACAAAGTCTCTAATGCAATTCATATCTAAGATGAGAGAATGCAGGCTAGACAATAAATAGTATAGTTGGATTTGGATAGATTGAATGGCCAGGTACAAAACAGAAACAAATGGTTGGTTGTCAACATTGAGGACGTCATTAGTGGAATGCCAGGGAATCTGTGTTCAACTTTGTGCTCTTTAACATTTTTTTTATCAGTGGGTCAGATAATGGCATAAATGACATGCTTATCAAATATGCAGACGACACAAAACGAGAGACACTGGATGACAAGATACAAAAAGATGCCCTTTGAAGTCAAAGAACCTAGTTCAAATTTTGACTCTGACACTTTTAACAATATGACCTTGAGCAAGTCACTTAATCTGCTTTATTCTCAGTTTCTTCATCAAGAAAATGAGGGTATCGGGTTAGGTAGCTTCTAAAATATCTCCTAGCTCTACATTTATGATCATCTGTTTCTACTATGTACAAGACACTATGTTTGGGGGTTGAGGATGAAAAGAGAAAAATGAGAAATAATCTATGTTCTCCAGGAGCTCATAGTCACTGTGAACTGTAAATCAATATAAAAATAATGTATTCTGATGTATTTTATATATACATATATATATATAATATACATATATCCATATATGATGTGTTCAATAATGAAATCAGTAAGGGTAAATTTAAAGGAAAATTTTTCCCCCCAAAAAAAATCCTTCACAAGAACAAGATGGGAAAGATGTATCTAGACAGTACTTTGTCTGAAAAAAAAATTCTAGGGTTTTTTTAATCAGCTACATCAATATTCCTGAAGAGTGTGATATGGCAGCCAAAATATCTTTTACACAATCTTCGGCTACCTTGAGGAAGGCTTAGTGTTCTGACCAAGAAAGGAAATACTCTCACTGTAAACGGCATGTCTAGAATATTGTGTTCAGCTCTGGGAAATTCATTTTAGAAACGACATTGATAATAAGCTAGAGAAAATTCAGAGGAAGATTACCAAGATGGCAAAGGGTCTTGATATCATGCTATATGAGGATTACTTGAAGCAATGAGGGATGGTTAGCTTGGAAAAAAGAAGATGTAGGTAGGGAGGATAGAACTTGATAATCTGTTTTCAGGTATTTTAAAGATTGTTCCTAGAACAGAGATTAGCCTTGTTCTCCTTGGGCCCAGATTGTAGAACTTGGAGCAGTTGTTTGGAAGTTGCAGAGACAGAAATTTAGACTCAAGGTAAGGAAAAACTTCCTCATAATTAGAGCTATCCAAAAGTTGAATGGGATGCCTTGAAGGTAATGGACTTCTGAAACTAGAAATGGGCAAGAAAATGCTAAATGACCACTCAAGTATTTTGAAAAGGGAGCTCTTATATTGGTATGGGTCATAGTAGATAACCTCTGAGAGCCCGTCCTACTCAGATTCTATTCACAGACATCAAAAGAGAGAGCGTGGTATACACACATTTTATATCTACTAATCCACTGTGACTAACCAGTCCCATGATTCTGAGCATGTCTATTATCCCATTGTGCAAATGTGCAATATTCTTTTCATTTCTCATTTTTTCTTAGTGTGTTTATAGTGATTGTAAAAATACACTTGGATACAAAATTCACTCTGAATTCAATCAAATCAGTAAGAATATATTAAGTGCCTATTTTATGCAAGACAGTGAGAGTACAAAGACAAAAATGAGGAAAACAGTTTCTACCCTCAAGGAGTTTATAATCTACTGATTGGTTTAAAGGAATAGGTAAATAGATGAAAGGGTAGCACAGTGGATAGAGCACTGGGCCTGGAGTCAGGAAGACCTGAGTTGAAATCCAGCCTCAGTTTATTAGCTGTATGACCCTGGGCAAGTCACTTAATCCTGTTTTCCTCATCTATAAAATGAGCTGGAGAAGGAAATGGCAAACCATTCCAAATGGGGTCACAAAGAGTTGAACATGACTGAAAACGACTAAACAACAAAAATAGATGAATAAATATACAGTTGAGGAGGGAGAGATCACTGACAACTAGGAAGGTCAGGAAAGACACCCTAGGAAGCACTTCTTAGGTCCACTTTTTCCTTCCCCTAGGAGTGAGAGACCTTTCCAATGACTGCGTCCTGAGTACTCAGGGCCTTGCCCCCCTCACTGTAGCTATACTCTCCTTCATGGGTTATCTTCTCCAATTAGAGACCAGAGATGGTCTTCTTTTTATACTTGTATTCCCAGAATTAAGTACAATACTTGACACATTGTAAGCACTTAAATGCTTTTTTCACTCATTCATTCGTTCACCCATTCATTCATTCAAGGAAACTAGGATTCTGAGGTGCAGAGGTGTGGAGGGAGTGTGTCCAGACAGCACAGCTTGAACAAAGGAATAGTGGCAAGAGATTGAGTGTTGAGTTTAGAAAAAACAAATAGAATAGTTTGGCTAGAATAATGAACGGGAGTGGTGTGTAATAAAGCTGGAAATGTACCTTGGAGTCATACTGTGAAGAGCTTTAAATGCTGAACTGTCAGTCAAGGAACATCTGGCATTTCCAGGGATTTTTCAAATAGGATATGATTTGCAAATAGTCAGATTTCCTAATCTGTAAAATAAGGGGGTTGCTCTAGGTGATATCTAGGACACCTTTCAGCTCTAACATAGTATACTATATTTACAAAACAAATAAACTAGATTAAGGGAAAATGGAAAAGGAAAGGACACAGGTTATCTAGATGATGATTTCCTAAGCTTTTACATCCTAACTGATGTAAACCAATTGCCACAACAGATAACCAAAAGCACCTAGAAACCAGCTTGTCCAGCAGACACCTGACTTCATCACTAAGCTGAGAGATGCAAGAGTTAAGGGCGACATTGACTCAGAATACATACTTGTTTGAAAAATTGGACAAAGGAGAATAATGGAAGAATATGAGCGGCATTGCCTCAAAGCAACAAGGAGAAGCAGAGGGAAAACAAATGAACAGAAAGCCTGATGAGAGAATCAGCTAGGCCACATAATACCAAGGGAATTTAAAGATAAAACTGGAAGAGGGACACTAAGAGATAAAACTGGAAAAATACTGTGAGATACAGGTGGATGGATAACCTCAAGCTTCAGTTTCCTCATTTGTAAAATGGACTTGATAATGTCTGTAATGTTGTTGTTGTTGTTGTTTATTTGTTTCAGTCATATCCAACTCTTCATGTTCCCATTTGGAATTTTCTTGGCAGAGATACTGCAGTAGTTTGCCTTTTCCTTCTCCAGCTCATTTTACAGATGAGGAAACTGAGGCAAACAGGGTTAAGTGACTTGCCCAGGATCACACAGCTAGTTAGTGTCTGAGGCCAGATTTGAACTTAGCTCTTCCTCACTTTGGGTCTGGTGCCCTATTTGTTGTGCCACCTAGCTGCCTCAATAACTAAAATACTTATAAAGCTTTTAAGAGTCGTCTCATACAAATCAGACATGTATGTAAAACATATGGCAAATTTTAAATCTTCTATATAATAAGCAGATATTATTTGTGGGAGTAGAAAGTGATCTTCCCTGAGTTCCACAAGATATCTGGATAATGTTATGCCAGCCAATCAATTCCTACTAGGAAGGAAGACATACTGGTTATGTGTAGGCTGAGTGTATGGTCCTAGATTACTGGTTATATATCAACTGGTTCCATGACCACAAGGATAGTATCGATTCTTGAGGCTCTTGCTTTCTCTGGACCAGAATCAAATTCATAACATTTTCAGAAACTCTCAAATAGCTGAATAATGATTGGTTCAGAGATGGAGAAAAGTAAGGAAGTCTCATAAGGAAAAGTGGGAAAGAAAATAATGATAACTGGAGGGGCTGATGGAAAATAGGCATATAAGTCACTATTTGTGGAGTTGTAAATTAGTCTAGCCATTTGGGAAAGCAGTTAGGAAGTATGAACAAAAAGTCACTAAACTGTATATACCATTTGGCTTGGTGAAGCCAGTTACTGGCTTCTACTCTACAAATGTCAAAGAAAGATGAAAATGACCCATCTATGAAAGAATATTTATAGTAACTTTTCATGGTAGCAAAGAACTGGAAATTAAGGGGTGTATCTATCATTTAGGAAGTGGCTGAGCAAATTATGGTATAATCATGTAATGTAATATTCTTATGCTGTAAGAAATGATGAAGGGAATGGTTTTGGTCAAAACTGAAACACTTGTAAAGTGAGCAGAGGCAGGAGAACAAATTAGGCAATAACAATAATTTTATTTAAAAAAAATTGGAAAGATTTGAGAACTTTTGCCAACCCAACTACCAAAAACAAGTCCCAAAGACTAGTAATGAAAAAATGTTATCCACATCCTGACAAAGAGGTGATGAACTCAAAGGTAAAAATGAGATATACATTTTCATCCACAACCAATATGGGGACTTGTTTGGCTTGACTTTGCATATCTGATACAAATATTTTATTTTTCTTATTTTTATTTTTCTTCAACTTTGGGTGGGGATGGGGAAAAGGAGGGACAGTCACATGTTTATCAAATTAATGAAAAATAAGAAAAGTGCATCTTTGAAGCATTTTTTTCCTCAAAATGAATAGAAGATAACAGAATGGAAGTTAGTAGGAAACACAAACAGGATAGCTCTGGAGGTAACATTTTGAACTTAGGTGCTTAAAGAGAAACACAAGAGCTGCTCATAAAGCAGATTTGTAGTCTTAAGTAGCTTCATTTTTCTGTTTTGCTTTTTCTATGGAAACATTCATCTTATTTGGTGTTAGTTAAGTTCTGAATTTAAAAGAAGAAAAAAAAACAGAAAAAAGGAAACAGTGATTAAGTAAAAAAGGGAGGCCAAATACAGTAGTTTTGAGGTGTATTATGTCCCAGACCCTGAGCTAGGAGATTGTTGGAGAAGTTTTTACAAGTTTGGCAGTGGCTGAAGGCCAAATAATATTCCATGACAAATTTGGATTTAGGACCTAGAAGATCTTAGCATATTTTTGCTGAGTTCTTTGTCACCCAGTGGTGAACTGGCTAAGCTGCTGGTTAACCATTTTAACTGCAGGGATGGGGCTAGGTTGGGCTCCTAAAGAAACCCCTCCACATTGTTCCAGATGGACTATGAGCTGGACCAATGGACAACTGCCCTGCTGAGTTGAAGAGGGGGAGGACACCAAAGGGAATCCCCTGAGGGCAAAGTTCGTAAGTAATTTGTATTGGATCAAGAATCCCAGCAGGTCCTTCATCTGTGCAGTGAGAATCTGGGTAAATCCAGCTGATCCCGATGGCCAGGAGCACTGAATGCAAGCATTGCCCTAAGCCAGGGGTGAGGAATCTGCCAAGAGTTTTCTGCCTTTCTGAACCTGCACTGGCTGTCAAACTTAAGTCCTACCCTGTTCGCCTCAGTTTTCTCATCTGTAAAGTGAGCTGGAAAAGGAAATGGCAAACCACTCCAGTATCTTTGCCAAGACAACCCCTAATGGGGTCACAAAGTTGAACGTGACTGAAAGGACTCAACAACAACAACAATAAATTGAAATCATATATTTGGTCTAGCACATTTCCCTCCTGGATCACCTTCCCTATCAGACAGTATCCAAACAAATGCCCTCCAAAACACTTAAAATGGAATTTGAATTACAAAACACAATTTGCATGATGCTTTTCATGTACTTATCTATTATATAAAGTGATAAATACCTTGTGACAAATTGGACCTAGGGCACCCCAAATATCGTGGACTTCCTGTCACTACTACTAAAGAGATCTAGGTTATTTCCTCCTTGGGTTGTGAATGAATAGTCCTCATTTTATCCATTTTTTTTGTACCTTTCCTCTTTTGTAGGTAAAATAACATAGCACACACTAAAGTACCAAGCTCAGTTCTGTAGCCCTAGCTGGGGTGGAGCAATAGAACTTTGTCCAGGCTGCCAGAATGTGAGAGGCTTACACAGTTAGTAGCGGGAGCCATCCTTCTTCCTAATATCCCTATACTTTATGGTCCTCTGCTAGCTTGTGCCATGCATCTATAAATCTGTTCTCTTGCTAAGTTCTAGGCTCCCCTGGCCAATTTTCATTGGGGGAATAAGCATTTATATAGCCACTTCTGTGTACACAGGCATTGTGCTAAGTGCTTTACAAATATTATCTCATTTGATCATCACAACAACTCTGCAAAGTAATTGCTCCTTTTAGCCCCCATTTTACAGTTGAAGAAACTAAGGCAAACAGAGATTAAGTGACTTTGTCCAGGGTCCCACAAGTAGTGACTATCTGAGGCTAGATTTGAACTCAGATCTCCCTGACTCCAGGCCTATCTACTGTCACCTATGTCACTGTGTCATTGAAATGATTTGCCTCCTTCTAAAGTAAGAGCCAGATTTTCTCCTCTATTTCTCCCCCATATCAACTATATACCAAGTAAAAAAGTATTCCTGGTTATGGTTCTGCTTAGTCATGCCCTTAGAGTACAAAAGCTATTATAGTGTGAGTCACAGGGTAAAATTTTAACTTTACATATGTATTTTGTGCATATAAATACAGATACGTATGTGGTGAGTATGTGTTGGGCAGTTGGTTTTTGTCTTTGATTTCACTAGCTTCCCCATGAGGTTACTCCTACCCAGAAGGAGAGTGGCACACACTTTGCAATGTATAGTTCTATAAAACTGCCTGGAAATTAAGATGTTAAGTGATTTTCTCAAAATCACAGGCTGTGTATGTCAAAGGCAGGAGTGGAAAGTAGATCTCCCTAACTCTGAGGCTGGCCCCCTACCCACTACAACATCCTGTTCATCACAAACTCTATAAAATATGATAGAGTTCAAATTACTTGACCACTAAGCATTCAATAACACTTACTATGTGCTAGGCACTAGCTAAGCAGGGGAGATAGAAAAAAAGGTGATAATAGTCTCTGCTGCTAAGGAGATTATATGCTAATGGAAGAGACAACATGTTCATGCATGGGTATTCTTTTTTTTTTTTAAGCAATTGGGGTTAAGTGATTTGCCCAGGGTCACACAGCTAGAAAGTGTCAAGTATCTGAACAAGTGTCTGAGCCAGATTTGAACTCAGGTCCTCCTGACTCCAGGGCCAGTGCTCCGTCCAGTGCACCACCTAGCTGCCCCCATATATAGGTATTCTTGTATATACAATGAATCATATATACAATATACAAGAACCATACAGTGGTAATCTTAAAAGGGAAGATGCTAAAAATTGGAGGTTCAGTAAAGGGCTCTTGCAGAAAAGTGGTTTTTGAGTTGAGTCTTGAAGAGAACCAAGTATTCTTTAAAAAAAATTGTTATTAATTAACCAGCATTTTTTTTCCTTTCTTTCTCCCTTCCTCCCTTTCCAAACCCAGGACAGAAACAAAACCCTCTTGTAATAATAAATATGCATAGTTAGGCAAAATAAATTCCCATGTTGGCTATGGCCAAAAGTTTGTATCTTATTCTATATACTGAGTTCATCCCCTCTCTCAGTGGGTGGGTGGGTAACATGTTTCATAGCCAGTCCTCTGGAATTAGAGTTATTCATTATATTGATTAGAATTCTTCAATCTTTCAAAAAATGTTCATTTTTACAGTGTTGTTATTGTTCTATGTCTGTTTACTTCACTATGCATCAGTTATATAAGTTTCACCAAGTAAGTCCAGAACCAACTCTTTTGTCATTTTCTTACATCACAATAATATTCCATTACATCAATATGCCATAATTTGTTCAGATATTCTCCAATTGATGAATGCCCCCCATAGTTTCCAGTTCTTTGTCGCTATAAAAAGAGCTGCTATAAATATTTTTGTACTTATAGATCATTTCCTCTTTCTTTGACCTCTGTAGTCTAGAGGCCTAATAATAGCATCACTAGGTCAAAGTGGGTATGCACCATTTAGTAGCTTTGAGGCCATAATTCCAAATTGCTTTCCAGAATGACTGGACCAATTCACAACTCCGCCGACAATACACTAGTAAGCCTATTTTTCCTCAGCCCCTCCAACACTCGTCCCTTTCCTTTCTTGTCATCTTTGTCAATCTGATGAGTGTGAAGAGAGACCCAATCAGTACAGTTTCATGACTTCCTCCAGCTCTGTCCAGCAGCACATTAGCAAGAACAAAGAACATGGTGGTAAAAATAATCCAGGTTGGCAAGGAATAAGTGCTGATAGGATCATGTAGAGTTGAATTAAGAAGTCAATACTGGAAAGGAAAGTATAGCAAAACAAGCCACAAAAGGAATGATGGCCTGAGAAAGTATTGAGGGATAAGCTGTCATGGTGAAAATGAAGAATAAGGTGAAAGATAGTAAGACACAGAGAGAGGAGGAAAGATTGAAAAAAAGATAATCAGATAATGGAATTTAGGAGTTCTTGAACATGGAACTAGAACACCTGCTAGTGATGGTAAGATAAAGAGAAGGACCATCTCTGAGATGAAATGAAGGAGTAGGTCATAGGAACTGAGAAGACTGAGGAATTGGGAAGTCATGATATTTAAAGCTACAGCAACATATGTGTTAAAATAACCACATATGAGGGTAAAAGTTGGGATGGAAAGAGCAACTGTGATCCAGGCAATGACCTTACTGAGAAAGAAGGGAGTATATTTCATGAAATGGTATGTAATAGCCAACAGAATCTGGATTAATTAAATTGGAGTTCTTGAGTCTTGACACAGTTAGATGGAATAGTGGATACAGTACTTGAACAGTGGATGGAGGCAGGAAGACCTGAGTTCAAATTCTGCCTCATACATTGTGTGACCCTGGGCAGATCACTTAACTTTTCTTGGCCTTGGTTTCCTCATCTATATAATGAGGAAAATAATAGTACCTACCTCACAGGGTTGCTGTGAATACCAGTAAGATAATATATGTAATGTATTTTGCAAACCTTAAAGCACTATATAAACGCTAACTTTATTATTTTTATTATTAATTTTTATTATTAATTATTATTTTATTATTATTAATATAATTATCTTGAGGCAGCTAGACATATGAATCTGAGACTTGGAAATTGGGGAGACAGCTTGTTTCTTTAGTCTAGGTCATAAGTCTGTTAAGTTCACCTTTGCCAGCCTCCCAAGTTTGTTCTCAGGTAAAAGCTACTATTTCCATAAAATCTGAACTATGAGTCAATTGCTTATATTAGATCCTGGCTGATTATCAGAAGTTGGTCTGTCAGTTCCTCTTTAAAGATCAAAGAGGACATTGCTTCAAGAACCCTCAAAAGGTGCTTGTCCCTCCCCACCCCCATCTTTGTAGCTTCAGCAGTTTCAGTTGTCCCTAACCAGAATACGCCCTGACCTCATTTTTCTCTACTCCTCACCAGACCTTGATTTATAACTCTGAAATTTTCTCCTTGGATCTACCCTTGTCCTCAACAGCTCCTGTCATGTGACTGACTTTCCACCTCCTAAAATGGCTAGACTTTGGACTCTAGTTTGCCCCAGCTCCCTGTTGGCATTTCGTTTACCAATTCCTACAGCCCTGGATACCAGCTACACATTTTTCTCAAGGTAAAAGAACTGACCTTAAGAGGGTGCTGCCAACAACTTTCCTTTTTTGGAGATGAGCCATCCTGATTGGTGGGTGAGTGAAGAGTCCCCTAACATACCATATCTATTTGGCTCCAAATCATGCTTCATATCCCAGCCAGCCACCAACCTTGAAACCAGGGCTCTCACCTATTGTGGAGCGGGCATCTTGCCATCTACTTTGCTATTGTCCCTCCTCCTTTTCCTCCTCTTGCTCTTAGAACAGTAATCAAATCAATGCTGCCTTCCTCTTAGAAAGGCATGGCTTTACTCATAATCCTGGTGACTCCCAGAACCAAAACTCCCTTCCTTGCCCATTAATCTCTATATGAGTCATTCACTCCTCCTTGAATGTAACCTCTTTGAGGGCAGGCATTGTTTCAGTTTTGTATTTGTATCCTTAGCACCTAGAACAGTGCCTGATACATAATAGATATTTACTAAATGTTTGTTTATTCAGTCATTCATCCAATTTTTTTTTATCGTTTCTTTGGATGAAGGCATAAATGTCATGTTTATCAAAACTGCAAATAACATAAATCTGAAAAGGAAAGCTAATATGTTGGGTGGCAGAAGTGAAATCCCCCAAATCTCTACAGACTCAAAATACCCTCTGGATTTAGAACTGGATGAGACTTTTGGGATGATTTAGTCCACTCCCTTTATGACATAGATAAGGAAACCCCTTTATAACATAGATAAGGAAACTAACACCAATATATAAAATTCTTTACCCAAGGTCACAGCCAGTAAGTAGCAGAAGTGAGGTTTGAATTAAGGTCTTTCATTTGACACTTATTAGCTGTGTGACCCTGGGCAAGTCACTTAACCCCAATTGCATCACCCCCCCCCAAAAAAAGAGAGATAATCAAGAATTAAGATCCTTTGATTCTTAATCCAGTGCTCTTTCCCCAATGTCATGACCTCAACAATGGAAATTTAATACAGGACCTGGATGATATCTCCCATGCAAATGTCAAAATCATACAAAATTCTTTGAAAGATGTAACAACAGAGAAAACTTCATTCTGTGGCCTTCTGATTATTAATATGTACATAGAGGCATAAGACAGGGAGGTGTATGTTTGTCAAAATTGCTAACTACTGTTATGAAGGGTTTTTAGTGCAAAATCCTAATGAAAGCAAGACATTGGATGACTCCCTTCAGAAAGTCTTGTTTATGGATGACCTTATGCTGACTCTTTCAAGGACAGTAAGAGTCAAGTTTTTTAAAAAACTTAGACAACTTTGATAGGTATGGTGTCCACCACAGTCTCTCTGTATTTTGCCCCTATTCATACTACATTTGGAGTCTTGGCTTCAGTTCTGAGAACCACATTTTAGGAAGGGCATTGATAAGCCCTTATATGAAATACTACTGTGCTATAAGAAATGATAAGCAAGTGGACTTCAGAAAAACCTGGAAAGACTTGTATGGACTGAGACTGAGTGAAGTCAGCAGAACCAGGAGAATGTTGTACATGGTAAGAGCCATATTGTGCAATGACTAACTTTAATAGACTTAGCTCTTCTCAGCAATGCAAGGATCTAAGACAACTCCAAAAGTCTCATGATGGAAAATGCTATCCACATCCAGAGAAAGAACTATGGTGTTTGAATGCAAATTGAAGCATACTATTTGCTCTTTTTTTTTCTTCTCTTTTGTTTTGTTTCTTCTTTTTTGTGGCTCCTCCTATTTGTTCTAATTCTTCTTTACAACATGACTAACTCGAAAATATGTTTAATAGGAATGTATAGGTAGAGCCTATATCAGATTGCATGCCATCTTGGGGAGGGAGGGGGAGAAAATTTAAAAATCAAAATCTTATAGAAGTGAATGTTGAAAACTAAAAATAAATGAATTAATTTTTAAAAATTAATTAATTAATTAATTAATTAAAAAAGAAAGAAAATGGAATGGATTTCTTTGGGAAGTAGTAAGCAATCTATCTCTGCAGGTTTTCAAGTGAGACTGGTTGGCCATGTCATAAAGGAGAGTTCTGCCTAGCATAAAGTTTGGACTGACTCACTTCTGAACTCTCTTCTACCTCTGAGATTCTATGGTTAGATTGTTTTATGTGTGAAACTGTGCCTTAGAATTTATTAATTTTCTCTAAAGCATCACGTGTAAGTATAATATGCATATAATGTTCTTTAGGGATTTGACATAAAGTAAGCTAAGGGATGGGCTGAGGAATGAGAATTATATAGAAACAAATCTCTATGTAGTTATGAGAAGACAAGCAGAGAGCACCCCATCTGAACGTGGTCACCTGCCTTGTAACTGAAACCATAACCACTTAGTGACAGCCTGTAGAATTTTCTGGTTCAAGAATGTTTTTTCTAAGGTGTTCTTTTAAGGATCAAATCTGAAAAATTAAATACACAACATGAAACAGCAAACATTATGGGATAGGGAATGGGCAGGGGTGGGGCAGGGAGTTGCCAAACATTTGGACTTTATTTTTTAAGCACTTCTAATCCAAGGACTCTTGCAGCTCATTCCATCTCACATTTAAGGACTGGAGCATATCTGTGCAGATGAAGGACAAGAAAATAGTTCCCCATTCTCTTTCTGGTATACATGTCTGATGCTCCCCTCTTCCACACTACACTCTTTTCCAAAGATTTTAAGTCGTGACTAAGTTTAGCTGGTACAATTAAGATGGGCGGCTCTAGGCTGGATCCATCCACACTTTTCATCATCACTCATCTCCCCAATTCTGGGCCCTGCTGCCTGTGGTGTCTGGGGCAGCAGATGCCTTTGTCTCTGGATCAGTAAACACCTGTCAACACAGAGAAGGGGAAGAAGGGAAGAGGGGAAGAGAGGAAAGGCAACACAAGTGAGGCTACCTAGACCCACCATCTTTGCATTAAGCAGTCCCCTCCCACCGACCAGATAATTAAAATGTTAAACCCAAGTAGAATTAAGTTTAACAAGCAAACATTTATTAAGGGCCTGCTGAGTGCAAGCATTGTACTAGGATCTGGAGATAGAAAAATAAACATGAAAATAGGTCTTTGTCCTCAAGGAGCTTACATATTCCTAAGGGACTACCCAGTGATGCAATGTGGCCCAGTGGAAAAGGCATTTACTCTGGAGTCAGAGGGCTTGGATTTATATCCCATTGATTACTACTGGTGTTATCTTGAACATGTTACTTAAACTGCCTGGGCCTCAGTTTCCTCATAAGTAAAATAAGAGAGTTTAACTAGATGGTCTCTGAGGTTCTTTATAACTCTAGATCTAGGGTCTAGAAAAAGGAGGAGGAAGAAAGAACTAACAAAGGCCAAGGAGGAGAGGGAAAGATTCATAAAAGACCTGGCACGTGATTTGAAGGTGCAAGTTGAGCAGGAAAGGGATTCTAGGCCTAGGGCAAAGCTTATGCACAGTGGTAGGAAATAGAGTCACAGGTCCAGGGAACTGTCCATTTGGGATTCCGGTTAGCATTAATGGAGGGGATTCATATGAAATGAGGCTCTAAGGGAAGACAGGAGTTAGATTGTGGTGGGTCTTAAATGCCAGCCTAAGGAAATTGTATTTTATCTTAGAGGTAATAAGGAACCATTGGCAATTTTTGAGTAGAGGGGTGCCAGTTAGATTGAGGATGAGTTGGAGACTTGAGAGCCTGGGAAGTAGGGAAGCCAATTAAAAGGCTCTTGTGTGATCTAGGCAAGAAAGGATTAGGATCTGACAGAGGGTAATGTCTATCTGAGTAGAAAGAAAGGTCCAGTTATTAGAGATATAGTGGAGTAGAATGTATCAAATTTAGCAGCTGATTGCATATAAGTAAGAGGGTAAGGATGTTGGATGGCAAGCATGGCTTGAAAGTTAAAAACCTTTTAATGTGGTAAATAGCAAAAGGGAAGTTTGGAAGAAGAGCAGGTTTGGGAGGTAGGGTGTGTGAGACAGGGAAGATAATGAGTTGTTTCAGGTCTGCTCAGTTTGAGATACCAATTGGACATCCAAAAGGAGATATCCTACGGGCAGTTGGCAATGTATGACTAGAACTCAGGAGAGAGATTAGGACTGGGTCTATATGTTTCAGAGACATTTGCAGAGATATAATATATGGAATCACAGGAGTAGATGAGACCTCCAAGTAGGAGACCTTTTGTGGAGAGAAAAGAGGGCTTAGAATAGAACCATTTGGAGAGGGAAGAATGAGTCATGGAAAGTGTGTGGGATTTGGAATTGGAAGACCTGGATTCAAATCCCAATTCTGTCGCTTATCAACTTGGGCAAGTTACCTAATCTCTCCAGGCCTCAATTCCTCATTAGTAAAACAAAGTTATTCAAATATACAGCATCTGAGGTCTTTTCTCTCTCTAATTCTGTGAAGACTAACACCAAAGAGGCTGGAAATGGACAGTGATCTAGCAGAGAAGATTGAAGAAGAGGTCAGGTGGTTATTGAGCCAGAAAAAGGCCTCTAGTTAACCCCTACTGACCTTGTTGCAAATTCTCTCCTGTCTCAAGATCCTTTTACTATCCCAAACTGGGAGCTAGCTATGCTGCTAGATTTGATGGTCAGGGACCCCATGCCAGAACCGCTGAACATGGTGTGCTTTATATCACCGACCCACAGGAGCTTGCCATTGCCTGCTGCTGCTGAATTTCTGCACAGGTTTAGAGATTTCTCGCCTGCCTATCCATTCTCCAGGCTTTTCTCTATCCTGAGCTCACCCTCTTGTTTTATTTTCTGTTGAGCTGAGTAAGTGTAAATATCAAACCTATCACATTTTATGGAGAGAGGTGCCCTAGGAGGTTTTTGTCAAATTAGTTCCTCCTTTAACTCCTTCTTAAAGATTAAAGATATTAACATCACCTCTTCCTAACTTTTACCTGGTACATCTCATGAATATTTGTAAGTCTTGTCCTCTGCTTCATTCCTCCCATCTGTTTGTGCCCTGCCTCCCTAAACTACCTTGAATTATTCTGTATTTACCTAATACAGATAATATATAATACCTAATAATAGTTTTAGTGCAGTTTTCAGTCTTAATAACTTAAACTCCACTAAGACTTTTGAGACTGTATACATACACTTTTCTCTGAATAGAATATAAGCTCCTTGAGAACAGGAACTATTTCATTATTATCTTTGTATCAGTGGAATCTAGCACAGTACCCCACACAAAGTAGGCACTTCAAAATGTTTATTGGGTGATTAAGGCAGCAGCCTCTTCTTATAGCCTCTTCAGCATGGTCAAGAACTTTGCTTTAAAATTCTGATGATCCTTTATTAAAGCTTATATTCCTTTCTTGTGACCAAGGGCAATTGCACTCAATTTTGTAGAAAAGGCTAATGCCTGGTATGTAACAAAAGTATTCGAGGGGAGAATTGAGGTTGAAGACAAGGTGATCATGCCTATAAAGAAAGTCACCCTGACAAAACTGGATCACAGATTTCTTCAGAGACTGTCACAAAAGGGATGGTAGAACTGTCAGAATGACATGCTGACCTCTTATACTCATGGCCTGTAGCTACAGCAATGGCTCTCCTAGCCTTTCTCTGAAAACTCACCAACCATCTAGCCAACTCCATAGTAGTGATGATGTAGCTGTTCCCCATGTCCAATGCTCACCACTGAGGGAGCAAAGTCAGGAATAAGTTCAATTGACACAATTCATAAAGGCAGTTCCAGGTTGGGTCTGACCCCAGTTTGCATCATAATTCACTTCTCCATGTCTGGTATATCCTGTGTGTGGGCTCCGGATCCTCATTAGACAAAACCCTGAACTTAGATACCTGAGAACACCCCATGCTCCATGATGACAACTCAAGGGAAGGAGATTCATATCCAAACTCCAATGCTGGAACTGTGGCATTAGGACTTTCACCCTACTGCAGTCCCTCTCCTGAATTCGCTCTGTTGACTCTCACTATATGCTTTTTCACCACTACATAGATATAAGTTGTTTTGATCCAAGGGAAACCAATCCACATCTTACTAGCTAATGCCTTTAAATGCCTCATAGCATCAGCTGCTGTTTCTTGCAGCCCTGGCAATGGAAAAATACCAGGAGAATTTCCCATGAGCAGCACCAGTGCTCTCCACCACCTCCACATTGCTCTATTCTCCTTACAATGCCAGACATCTGCAGAGCAGGAGTGCTACCAATAATTGGCTGCTTTAGCTCTGTGAACAATCAGGCTGCCCAAGATATTAGGTATTAAACTCAATAAATCAACCAGAGCAATGAGGGCACTTGAGGTCTGCTTGAAATATGAATCTAGGATGAGATTTGCCAAACTGGAAGACCAGTAGCCACTTCTTGTGACTTATGTCAGAATATATGATACTAATATAAGGAACCCAGGGATTATTAAGTTCTGGGCAAGAAATTAAAGACTTGTGGTGCCTCCATCATTGCTGCTGATTGAAGATAGAGGCTCCAGAAGAAAAAGAAAGAGGAAGTATCAGAACCATTGATCAACTTTTTAAAGAGATGCTCTCTGAGACAGGAACTTGGACTTCTGGATCTTTCTTAAATTATGGAAATAATGGGTTACTGACCAGGGATAGAATAAAACTAATGAGGTAAAAATGTTTTTTCCTGGAGTCTTGTGAATCTAATTAAAATAGATTAAATTAAAAACCAGGGGGAAGGAAAAAAATTCACCCTCATTTCTCCACTAATATAGATAAGCACAGAGAACAAGTATAAAATTTAAAAAAATAATATCATTAAAGAGAATAAGTAATTAACAAAAGGCAATATTTCACAAGGTGCCAGCAATAAAACTAACACCCTCAGATCAAAACAAATGAACAAAGCACGGATAATAAAGTGAATGAGACCTTGCAGCAAGGAGTTAATTCAACCTCCTACATAGCTCTCAGTTGGGTAGAATTTGTGACTGGAATAATCAAAAGGAGGAAATATTTTTGAAACAAATGGAATAGCCAGAGGGGTCGGGCAGAAGTAGTGCGTAAGAACATACTTATGTAAGGAAGTCTAGGAACCTGAGCAGGGAGGAACATTAGAGTGAGGATCACCGGAAAGAGTAACATAAATGAAACTGTTGTGTAAGTATACTATAAACATCAGGTTAAGGAAAGGAAAGAGAGAAGGAATTTGGGGACCATATCATCGACATCATAGGAGACATAATATAGTCATAGTGAAAGATCTCAACTATACGCACATTCTCTAGAGCTCATTTTCTGCCTAAATCATATCAAATGACAAATTCATGACTTGCCTCAATGATAATTTCATTCTTCAAAACACAGAAGGGGCAGCTTGGAGATGCAGTGGATAAAGCACTGGGCCTTAAGTCAGGAGGACCTGAGTTCAAATCTGGCCTCAGACATTTACTAGCTGTGTGATTCTGGGCAAGTCACTTAATCCTGATTGCCTCTGGTGGGAAAAAAAAATAGAAGAAGCAATAAAAGTCTTGTGACAGTGTGGTATAAGGGTCGGTTTTTTTCCTTCTTATTTTGTTTTCTTACATTAATGCATCAGTAAGTCAGTAGTTGTGTCCTGTTACCATGATTGTTTTGTCTAGGAAGGGGAAAGGAAAGAGAAAAGGCAAATGGTTTCTTGGATGCAAAAAGTTTCTCAAGAAGTACCAAAGATTCACAGTTCTACAAAAGACCCATCAAAGAAGCTATAACATGTGTTAAAGGAACTTTTTGAGTACCTTTGACACATGTATTCTCTAAGCTTGAACCCACTGTCTCTGGATTCTATATATATACTGATAGGAGATTGTGTTACAGACTTTTGAGGAATTTTTTTTTTGTTAATTGTTCTTATTGTACCATCTTTGTAAATGACCCTGCCTTCTAATCGGAATCCAAGCTGTCCATTCTTTATTGTTAAATTTTTGGGGCTTGGCTTTTCTTGGTTTTGGGAGTTTTTATTTCTCATTTCTTTGCTTTTTTTAATTTCTCTTGATATTATACAGACAACCACTCAAGGCTACCCACAGAACTTTAAGAGGATGTAGTAGCTATGCAAGGTTACCTACTTATCAGGGTGATTGGGTATTGGGATAAATGCCTCAGGAAATGTGCTACACTTACAATAATTCTGTGGGGTAAATAGTACCAACTAGAATGATGTGTGGTTTCCCATTCCCTGATGGGATTTCCCCATACAGGGCACTATTGCTTTCATTTCCTTCTCCCTGGAGTTTTACCTTTTGGGTGTTGGATGGTCTTTGTTCTCCCTGGGACTTTGCCTTAGGTTTCCCCTTTCATATTGCTACAAATGGTTTCCAGTCTATTCACATGTTCTTGTGCTGACTTCTGTAGTGGAACTTCTCTACCTATGCCTTAAGCTTCTGGCCATGATTTTGAGCAGTCTTGAGTTGAATGAAGGAACTTGCTGGGGTTTTAAATTGCATTTTGAGAGTCATTTTTAAAATGTAGTGATCTTTTAAACAATTGCTGAAATAAAGGTGGAAGAGTTGGGCTTCTTTGTGACCTCCACTAACCAGGAATTCCTATTGGTGATTAAAAAAAAAGGAAAATAATAAAGATAGTCCAGACTTGGAGATGGTAAAACATCAGCACAATTTTCAAAAGAGAGGGAGAGAAGAGATTGGAGTCATTAAATTATAGGTCAGTGAGTTTGACTTTTATTCAAATTTTTAGAATGAATTACTAAAGAAATAGTTAAAAATTAGAAAGGTATATGGTTTCCACTTAGGGTCATGAATTCTCTGCATGAATTCATAAAGAACAAACCATTTTAGGTTCAATGTGAACGTATGTGTAGAGTCTATATCAAATTGCACTCCATCTTGGGGTGGGGAAGGAGAGAGATGGGAGAAAATTGGAACTCAAAATTCTATGGAAGTGAATGTTGAAAACTAAAAATCAATTAATTAAAGAACAAACCAATCTTGACCTTAATCACTTTATTGACACAAAGATCAATGAATTGATGAAAACCTGAAGAAAGGGCTCAAATAGAAAACTATAGGGATCTGTCCATGGTCCTATGTAGTTGTCCTTTATCAAATGAGATCATCTATGTAAAATACTTTGCAAATGTGAAGGTGCTATATAAATGTTAGTTATTATTAGGTAGTATTACTAATGATTGTGATGAAGGCATAGATAGCTTGCTCATCAAGCTTAAAGATAATTGTAAAGTCCAAGTCACAAATGAGCAAAAGTAAGTCAAAAAGCCATCTATTAGATATCAGAGTGAAGATAAAAAAAAAAGTCTTGTTGGGGGCAGCTAGGTGGCACAGTGGATAGAGCTCCTGCCTTGGAGTCAGGAGGATTAATCTGGCCTCAGACATACAATACTCACTAGCTGTTTGGCTCTGGACTAGTCACTTAACCCCAATTGCCTCACCAAAAAAAAAAAAAGTCTCAGGCTAGATTAATAGTTTGACTCTAGTAAAATTAAATTAAGTAGAGAAGAATTTTAAAAAATGAACTGGTCAAGGGCATGTTGGGAGGCAGATTGGCTAGAAAACAAACGGTTCATATGCAGGTCTGGGAATTTTAGCAAACTACAACTTCAATATGAGTTGAATGTTACATGGTAGACAAAAAACTTAATAATAATAGCCCATGTTTACATGGCACATTCAAAGATCAGGATATCAAAGTAGTTTCTTTCCCCAAACAGCAGCAATCTAAAAAACTCTGAAAAGGGAGTGGCCATATACAGACTAATTACAACTTTATGTGCAAGATTAGAAGTTAAATAAGGTTTAAAAAAAAACCAACACATGAAACAGCATCAGAGGACTTTGATAGAGCTTTCATAAAGTATCCCTAATCACAATTTATAAGCTGGAGCTATTTTACAGGTAACACAACTGAATCCCAGAGTTTAATTGACTTGCCCATCATTACACAGTAGGTGTCTGAAATGGGCTTTGATCCCAGGACTTCTTCATTCTGAGTCCTGTGTTTTCTTCACTCTGCCACATTACCTCCATATAGAGCTTGGGAAGCGGTAAGAGAGGCAAACTGTCTAGAATGAGGGAAATGCTAGTACTCCTGAATTCTTCCTGATTAGAACATATCTTGAGTACTTTGTTTAGTTCTGAACACATTTTGGAAGGACATTGATGAATTGGAGTATGTTCAGAGGATAGCAACTGGGTTGGTAAGGGCATTGGACACCATGTCATTAAAGGATCAGTTGAAGGAATGGAGAATGTTCGTATTGGAAACAATTAGGAAGATTGTGGTACAAGGTGTTTTCAAGAATTTGAAAGATTGTCAGCTGAAAGAAGGATTAGGCTTGGTCTGCTCGGCCTCAGGGTATGTAACTAACAGCTGTGAGTGGAAATTGCAAATAAACAGATTTTGGTTTGGTATGATGTAAGGAAAGATTTCCTAATTATTATTCTTGTTGTCATCATCATCATTGTTGTTATTCAGTTATTTTAGTCATGTCTCATTCTTTGTGATCCCATTTGGGGTTATTTTGGCAAAGATACTGGAGTAGCTTGCTATTTCCTTCTCCAGCTCATTTTACAGATGAGGAAACTGAGGCAAACAGGGTTAAGTGACTTGTCCCATGTCACACAGCTAGGAGGTGTCTGAGGCCAGATTTGAACTCAGGAATATGAATCTTCCTGACTTCAGGTCTGGCATTTTATTTACTGTGCCACCTAGCTGCCCCCAAGTATTATACTCTAGGTGGCCAGATGTGAAATGGTCTATCTTAGAAGGACTTTCTTATCACTGGAGGTCTTTGAGTGGATGACCTTTTATGTAGGATGGTTGCAGAGGGGAATCCCATTCAGGTGTGTTTGACTAGACCGCCTCTTAGATTTCTTCTTCCAACTCTAACAGTGAGTAAATCAGATCATCATGTAGAATGCAGATATGAGAACTAAATTGTAATCAAATCAGCTATTATTTATAATGAGATAATATTTATTAAAAAGGCACTTAATAAGGTGCCTGGCACATAGTAGGCACTATATAAATGCTTATTCTTTTCCCTTCTCCTAATTGTGTGTGAATAACTTTTCAGGGAAAAGATAATTTGTAGGATGCTTGGATTTTCCAAGTCATTTCCAGTACCATTACTAGAGATTATGGAACTTCTTCACCCAACATCTGCCCTCTGACTATGCTGTACCTTACTGACCACACTTGGAGTCAGCCCACTGTAAGTGGTGTGTGTTTGTCTATGAACCTGCCACACACATACACACACACACACACACACACACACACACATACAATGGTGAATGTGATTTTTTAAAAATCTTAATCTCATCAGTACATTGTGTTTTGTAAACCTTGATAGACTTGAAATCAGAAGATTTGGGTCTAAGTCAGGATGAAGAGGAGAGAGTGCTGTATTTTGAATCAGATGACCTGAATTCAAATTCTACTTCTGTTCCTTATTTGCTGCAAAACACTTCTTCCATCTCTCTACATATAACTTTTCTCATTTGTAAAATGAAGGGATTGGATTAAGTGATTTCTAAGGTCCCTTTGAAATATAAATCCTATTTTTCTACTAGCTCTATGATTTTGATCAGGTTCCTTAAACTCGCTGAGCCCAAGTTTTTTCATCTCCAAAATGATAACAATAACACTCACACTGTGATCTAACATGATTATTTGGAGGATCAAATGAGGTAATGCAAGTGAAAAGAACATTCTAGGCATGTCAGTTCTGATTATCAGTGTCAGGTAAATTTAAGCAACAGATTTAGTTCATTCTCTCAGTCCAGTGTCCTTCCCAGGACTTTCTCACTAGCACATGATTTTGCACATGTCTCCTTCCATCAGTTCTGCCAGGGGCTATACCCCAAGAAAAAGCACATTCTCCCTTTATCTAACTTCAAGATAACTGGAGAATGAAAACAGTGAATTCCCAGATTGGAAAATGCTTTACCTAGCCCCAAGCAGGTGGAGTGGGCTTTGCTACTGCTCCTGGCCTCAACAACCCTTGTTGTTTTGATTTTTAAAGTTCTTGGAGCTGTTAAAGGGACATTGTGTTTGCTGGGAACGAGCTATTTCTGAAAAATATCCCCCTGCGTGTGTGCCTTTTGTTAACCATATGCTGTCTTCTCGTTCCAGTTTCTGAATCTAAATGTGGGCCTCACTCTGAAAAGGGAAAAGAGTGATACATAGGAAAGGCTCAAAAGATACAATTCATAATCATAGCACTATTTTCTTAATGAAAATGCATTGAGAGAAGAAGCAAAGCATAGTGGATAGAAGGTTGGTTTCAGGGTCAGGAAGACATGGGTTCAGGTGTGGCTTCTGACACATGCTGTTTATATGATCTTGCAAGTATTCTAACTTCCCAGGGCCCAAAGCAACTCTAAGTTGCAGAAAAGATGCTGATCTGTATTGGCAAAGGGAGTCTCCTACAGCCATGAAATCACAGGGGGCATTTAGGTGGCACTTTGGGCCCTAGAGTGAGGAGGACCTGAGTTCAAATTTGGCCTTAGACACTTACTAAGTATGTGACCCTGGGCAAGTCACTTAACTCCAATTGCTTCCAAATAAAAGAATGAAAGGAAGGAAGGAAGGAATGAAGGAAGGAGAAAGAAAGAAAGAAAGAAAGAAAGAAAGAAAGAAAGAAAGAAAGAAA